>NW_026607725.1:0-121359 GCF_029499605.1 Hyla sarda | reverse complement strand
TTTATACAGTGTGCACAATTTTTGTAATATATTTATACGGTGTGCACAATTACTGTAGTATATTTATACAGTGTGCACAATTACTGTAATATATTTATACAATGTGCACAATTACTGTAGTATATTTATACAGTGTGCACAATTACTGTAGTATATTTATACAATGTGCACAATTACTGTAGTATATTTATACAGTGTGCACAATTACTGTAATATTTTTATACGATGTGCACAATTACTGTAGTATATTTATACAGTGTGCACAATTACTGTAGTATATTTATACAATGTACACAATTACTGTAGTATATTTATACAGTGTGCACAATTACTGTAGTATATTCATACAATGTGCACAATTACTGTAGTATATCTTTACAATGTGCACAATTACTGTAGTATATTTTTACAATGTGCACAATTACTGTAGTATATTTATACAATGTGCACAATGAGTGTAGTATATTTATACAATTTGCACAATTACTGTAGTATATTTATATGATGTGCACAATTACTGTAGTATATTTATACAGTGTGCACAATTATTGTAGTATATTTATACAATGTGCACAATTACTGTAGTATATTTATACAATGTGCACAATTACTGTAGTATATTTATACAGTGTGCACAATTATTGTAGTATATTTATACAATGTGCACAATTACTGTAGTATATTTATACAATGTGCACAATTACTGTAGTATATTTATACAGTGTGCACAATTACTGTAATATATTTATACGGTGTGCACAATTACTGTAGTATATTTATACAGTGTGCACAATTACTGTAATATATTTATACAATGTGCACAATTACTGTAGTATATTTATACAGGGTGCACAATTACTGTAGTATATTTATACGATGTGCACAATTACTGTAGTATATTTATACAATGTGCACAATTACTGTAGTATATTTATACAATGTGCACAATTACTGTAGTATATTTATACAGTGTGCACAATTACTGTAATATATTTATACGATGTGCACAATTACTGTAGTATATTTATACAGTGTGCACAATTACTGTAGTATATTTATACAATGTGCACAATTACTGTAGTATATTTATAAAATGTGCACACTTACTGTTGTATATTTATACAATGTGCACAATTACTGTAGTATATGTATACAGTGTGCACAATTACTGTAGTATATTTATACAATGTACACAATTACTGTAGTATATTTATACAGTGTGCACAATTACTGTAGTATATTCATACAATGTGCACAATTACTGTAGTATATTTTTACAATGTGCACAATTACTGTAGTATATTCATACAATGTGCACACTTACTGTTGTATATTTATACAATGTGCACAATTACTGTAGTATATGTATACAGTGTGCACAATTACTGTAGTATATTTATACAATGTACACAATTACTGTAGTATATTTATACAGTGTGCACAATTACTGTAGTATATTCATACAATGTGCACAATTACTGTAGTATATTTTTACAATGTGCACAATTACTGTAGTATATTCATACAATGTGCACAATTACTGTAGTATATTTATACAATGTACACAATTACTGTAGTATATTTATACAGTGTGCACAATTACTGTAGTATATTCATACAATGTGCACATTTACTGTAGTATATTTTTACAATGTGCACAATTACTTTAGTATATTTTTATGATGTGCACAATTACTGTAGTATATTTATACAATGTGCACAATTACTGTAGTATATTTATACAATGTGCACAATGAGTGTAGTATATTTATACAATTTGCACAATGAGTGTAGTATATTTATACAATGTGCACAATTACTGTAGTATATTTATACGATGTGCACAATTCCTGTAATATATTTATACGATGTGCACAATTACTATAGTATATTTATACAGTGTGCACAATTACTGTAGTATGTTTATATGATGTGCACAATTACTGTAGTATATTTATACGATGTGCACAATTACTGTAGTATATTTATACAGTGTGCACAATTACTGTAATATATTTATACAATGTGCACAATTACTGTAGTAGATTTATACATTGTGCACAATTACTGTAGTATATTTATACAGGGTGCACAATTACTGTAATATATTTATACGATGTGCACAATTACTGTAGTATATTTATACAGTGTGCACAATTACTGTAGTATATTTATACAGTGTGCACAATTACGGTAGTATATTTATACAGTGTGCACAATTACTGTAGTATATTTATACAATGTGCACAATTACTGTAGTAGATTTTTACAATGTGCACAATTACTGTAGTATATTTATACAGTGTGCACAATTACTGTAGTATATTTATACAATGTGCACAATTACTGTAGTAGATTTTTACAATGTGCACAATTACTGTAGTATATTTATACGATGTGCACAATCACAGTAGTATATTTATACAGTGTGCACAATTACTGTAATATATTTATACAATGTGCACAATTACTGTAGTATATTTATACAATGTGCACAATTACTGTAGTACATTTATACAATGTGCACAATTACTGTAGTATATTTATACAGTGTGCACAATTACTGTAGTATATTTATACAATGTGCACAATTACTGTAGTATATTTATACAGTGTGCACACTCTAGTATATTTATACAATGTGCACAATCACTGTTGTATATTTATACAGTGTGCACAATTACTGTAGTATATTTAAAGTGTGCACATATACTGTAGTATATTTATACAGTGTGCACAATTACTGTCGTATATTTATACAATGTGCACAATTACTGTAGTATATTTTTACAATTTGTACAATTACTGTCGTATATTTATACAATGTGCACAATGACCGTAGTGTATTTATACAATGTGCACAATGAGTTTAGTATATTTATACAATGTGCACAATGAGTATAGTATATTTATACAATGTGCACAATTACTGTAGCATATTTATACAGTGTGCACAAGTACTGTAATATATTTATACGATGTGCACAATTACAGTACTATATTTATACAGTGTGCACAATTATTGTAGTATATTTATACAATGTGCACAATTACTGTAGTATATTTATTCAGTGTGCACAATTACTGTAGTATATTTATACAATGTGCACAATTACTGTAGTATATTTATACAGTGTGCACAATTTTTGTAATATATTTATACGGTGTGCACAATTACTGTAGTATATTTATACAGTGTGCACAATTACTGTAATATATTTATACAATGTGCACAATTACTGTAGTATATTTATACAGTGTGCACAATTACTGTAGTATATTTATACAATGTGCACAATTACTGTAGTATATTTATACAGTGTGCACAATTACTGTAATATTTTTATACGATGTGCACAATTACTGTAGTATATTTATACAATGTGCACAATTACTGTAGTATATTTATACAATGTACACAATTACTGTAGTATATTTATACAGTGTGCACAATTACTGTAGTATATTCATACAATGTGCACAATTACTGTAGTATATCTTTACAATGTGCACAATTACTGTAGTATATTTTTACAATGTGCACAATGAGTGTAGTATATTTATACAATTTGCACAATTACTGTAGTATATTTATATGATGTGCACAATTACTGTAGTATATTTATACAGTGTGCACAATTATTGTAGTATATTTATACAATGTGCACAATTACTGTAGTATATTTATACAATGTGCACAATTACTGTAGTATATTTATACAGTGTGCACAATTATTGTAGTATATTTATACAATGTGCACAATTACTGTAGTATATTTATACAATGTGCACAATTACTGTAGTATATTTATACAGTGTGCACAATTACTGTAATATATTTATACGGTGTGCACAATTACTGTAGTATATTTATACAGTGTGCACAATTACTGTAATATATTTATACAATGTGCACAATTACTGTAGTATATTTATACAGGGTGCACAATTACTGTAGTATATTTATACGATGTGCACAATTACTGTAGTATATTTATACAATGTGCACAATTACTGTAGTATATTTATACAATGTGCACAATTACTGTAGTATATTTATACAGTGTGCACAATTACTGTAATATATTTATACGATGTGCACAATTACTGTAGTATATTTATACAGTGTGCACAATTACTGTAGTATATTTATACAATGTGCACAATTACTGTAGTAGATTTTTACAATGTGCACAATTACTGTAGTATATTTATACAATGTGCACAATTACTGTAGTATATTTATACAGTGTGCACATTGAGTGTAGTATATTTATACAATGTGCACAATCAGTCTAGTTTATTTATACAATTTGCACAATTACTGTAGTCTATTTATACAATGTGCACAATTACTGTAGTATATGTATACAGTGTGCACAATTACTTTAGTATATTTATACAATGTACACAATTACTGTAGTATATTTATACAGTGTGCACAATTACTGTAGTATATTCATACAATGTGCACAATTACTGTAGTATATTTTTACAATGTGCACAATTACTGTAGTATATTTTTACAATGTGCACAATTACTGTAGTATATTTATAAAATGTGCACACTTACTGTTGTATATTTATACAATGTGCACAATTACTGTAGTATATGTATACAGTGTGCACAATTACTGTAGTATATTTATACAATGTACACAATTACTGTAGTATATTTATACAGTGTGCACAATTACTGTAGTATATTCATACAATGTGCACAATTACTGTAGTATATTTTTACAATGTGCACAATTACTGTAGTATATTCATACAATGTGCACAATTACTGTAGTATATTTTTACAATGTGCACAATTACTGTAGTATATTTTTACAATGTGCACAATTACTGTAGTATATTTATAAAATGTGCACACTTACTGTAGTATATTTATACAATGTGCACAATTATTGTAGTATATTTATACATTGTGCACAATAACTGTAGTATATTTATACAATGTACACAATTACTGTAGTTTATTTATACAGTGTGCACAATTACTGTAGTATATTCATACAATGTGCACATTTACTGTAGTATATTTTTACAATGTGCACAATTACTTTAGTATATTTTTATGATGTGCACAATTACTGTAGTATATTTATACAATGTGCACAATTACTGTAATATATTTATACAATGTGCACAATTACTGTAGTAGATTTATACATTGTGCACAATTACTGTAGTATATTTATACAGGGTGCACAATTACTGTAATATATTTATACGATGTGCACAATTACTGTAGTATATTTATACAGTGTGCACAATTACTGTAGTATATTTATACAATGTGCACAATTACTGTAGTAGATTTTTACAATGTGCACAATTACTGTAGTATATTTATACAGTGTGCACAATTACTGTAGTATATTTATACAGTGTGCACAATTACTGTAGTATATTTATACAATGTGCACAATTACTGTAGTAGATTTTTACAATGTGCACAATTACTGTAGTATATTTATACAGTGTGCACAATTACTGTAGTATATTTATACAATGTGCACAATTACTGTAGTAGATTTTTACAATGTGCACAATTACTGTAGTATATTTATACAGTGTGCACAATTACTGTAGTATATTTATACAATGTGCACAATTATTGTAGAATATTTATCCAGTGTGCACAATTACTGTAATATATTTATACGATGTGCACAATTACTGTAGTATATTTATACAGTGTGCACAATTACTGTAGTATATTTATATGATGTGCACAATTACTGTAGTATATTTATACAATGTGCACAATTACTGTAGTATATTTATACGATGTGCACAATCACAGTAGTATATTTATACAGTGTGCACAATTACTGTAATATATTTATACAATGTGCACAATTACTGTAGTATATTTATACAATGTGCACAATTACTGTAGTATATTTATACAGTGTGCACAATTACTGTAGTATATTTATACAATGTGCACAATTATTGTAGAATATTTATCCAGTGTGCACAATTACTGTAATATATTTATACGATGTGCACAATTACTGTAGTATATTTATACAGTGTGCACAATTACTGTAGTATATTTATATGATGTGCACAATTACTGTAGTATATTTATACAATGTGCACAATTACTGTAGTATATTTATACGATGTGCACAATCACAGTAGTATATTTATACAGTGTGCACAATTACTGTAATATATTTATACAATGTGCACAATTACTGTAGTATATTTATACAATGTGCACAATTACTGTAGTACATTTATACAATGTGCACAATTACTGTAGTATATTTATACAGTGTGCACAATTACTGTAGTATGTTTATATTATGTGCACAATTACTGTAGTATATTTATACGATGTGCACAATTACTGTAGTATATTTATACAGTGTGCACAATTACTGTAGTATATTTATATGATGTGCACAATTACTGTAGTATATTTATACAATGTGCACAATTACTGTAGTATATTTATACGATGTGCACAATCACAGTAGTATATTTATACAGTGTGCACAATTACTGTAGTATATTTATACAATGTGCACAATTACTGTAGTAGATTTTTACAATGTGCACAATTACTGTAGTATATTTATACAGTGTGCACAATTACTGTAGTATATTTATACAATGTGCACAATTACTGTAGTAGATTTTTACAATGTGCACAATTACTGTAGTATATTTATACAGTGTGCACAATTACTGTAGTATATTTATACAATGTGCACAATTATTGTAGAATATTTATCCAGTGTGCACAATTACTGTAATATATTTATACGATGTGCACAATTACTGTAGTATATTTATACAGTGTGCACAATTACTGTAGTATATTTATATGATGTGCACAATTACTGTAGTATATTTATACAATGTGCACAATTACTGTAGTATATTTATACGATGTGCACAATCACAGTAGTATATTTATACAGTGTGCACAATTACTGTAATATATTTATACAATGTGCACAATTACTGTAGTATATTTATACAATGTGCACAATTACTGTAGTATATTTATACAATGTGCACAATTACTGTAGTATATTTATACAATGTGCACAATTATTGTAGAATATTTATCCAGTGTGCACAATTACTGTAATATATTTATACGATGTGCACAATTACTGTAGTATATTTATACAGTGTGCACAATTACTGTAGTATATTTATATGATGTGCACAATTACTGTAGTATATTTATACAATGTGCACAATTACTGTAGTATATTTATACGATGTGCACAATCACAGTAGTATATTTATACAGTGTGCACAATTACTGTAATATATTTATACAATGTGCACAATTACTGTAGTATATTTATACAATGTGCACAATTACTGTAGTACATTTATACAATGTGCACAATTACTGTAGTATATTTATACAGTGTGCACAATTACTGTAGTATGTTTATATTATGTGCACAATTACTGTAGTATATTTATACGATGTGCACAATTACTGTAGTATATTTATACAGTGTGCACAATTACTGTAATATATTTATACAATGTGCACAATTACTGTAGTATATTTATACAGGGTGCACAATTACTGTAATATATTTATACGATGTGCACAATTACTGTAGTATATTTATACAGTGTGCACAATTACTGTAGTATATTTATACAATGTGCACAATTACTGTAGTAGATTTTTACAATGTGCACAATTACTGTAGTATATTTATACAGTGTGCACAATTACTGTAGTATATTTATACAATGTGCACAATTACTGTAGTAGATTTTTACAATGTGCACAATTACTGTAGTATATTTATACAGTGTGCACAATTACTGTAGTATATTTATACAATGTGCACAATTACTGTAGTAGATTTTTACAATGTGCACAATTACTGTAGTATATTTATACAGTGTGCACAATTACTGTAGTATATTTATACAATGTGCACAATTATTGTAGAATATTTATCCAGTGTGCACAATTACTGTAATATATTTATACGATGTGCACAATTACTGTAGTATATTTATACAGTGTGCACAATTACTGTAGTATATTTATATGATGTGCACAATTACTGTAGTATATTTATACAATGTGCACAATTACTGTAGTATATTTATACGATGTGCACAATCACAGTAGTATATTTATACAGTGTGCACAATTACTGTAATATATTTATACAATGTGCACAATTACTGTAGTATATTTATACAATGTGCACAATTACTGTAGTACATTTATACAATGTGCACAATTACTGTAGTATATTTATACAGTGTGCACAATTACTGTAGTATATTTATACAATGTGCACAATTACTGTAGTATATTTATACAGTGTGCACACTCTAGTATATTTATACAATGTGCACAATCACTGTTGTATATTTATACAGTGTGCACAATTACTGTAGTATATTTATACAGTGTGCACAATTACTGTAGTATATTTATACAATGTGCACAATAACTGTAGTATATTTATACAATGTGCACAATAACTGTAGTATATTTATATAATGTGCACAATTACTGTAGTATATTTAAAGTGTGCACATATACTGTAGTATATTTATACAGTGTGCACAATTACTGTCGTATATTTATACAATGTGCACAATTACTGTAGTATATTTTTACAATTTGTATAATTACTGTCGTATATTTATACAATGTGCACAATGACCGTAGTATATTTATACAATGTGCACAATGAGTTTAGTATATTTATACAATGTGCACAATGAGTATAGTATATTTATACAATGTGCACAATTACTGTAGCATATTTATACAGTGTGCACAAGTACTGTAATATATTTATACGATGTGCACAATTACAGTACTATATTTATACAGTGTGCACAATTATTGTAGTATATTTATACAATGTGCACAATTACTGTAGTATATTTATTCAGTGTGCACAATTACTGTAGTATATTTATACAGTGTGCACAATTACTGTAGTATATTTATACGATGTGCACAATTACTGTAATATATTTATACGATGTGCACAATTTTTGTAATTTATTTATACGGTGTGCACAATTACTGTAGTATATTTATACAGTGTGCACAATTACTGTAGTATATTTATACAATGTGCACAATTACTGTAGTATAATTATACAGTGTGCACAATTACTGTAGTATATTTATACAATGTGCACAATCACTGTAGTATATTTATACAATGTGCACAATTACTGTAGTATATTAATATGATGTGCACAATTACTGTAATATATTTATACGATGTGCACAATTACTGTAGTATATTTATACAGTGTGCACAATCACTGTAGTATATTTATACAATGTGCACAATTACTGTAGTAGATTTTTACAATGTGCACAATTACTGTAGTATATTTATACAATGTGCACAATCAGTCTAGTATATTTATACGATGTGCACAATTACTGTAGTATATTTATACAATTTGCACAATTACTGTAGTATATTTATACAATGTGCACAATTACTGTAGTATATTTATACAATGTGCACAATTACTGTAGTATATTTATACAATGTGCACAATCAGTCTAGTATATTTATACAATGTGCACAATTACTGTAGTATATTTATACAGTGTGCACAATTACTGTAGTATATTCATACAATGTGCACAATTACTGTAATATATTTTTACAATGTGCACAATTACTGTAGTATATTTATAAAATGTGCACACTTATTGTTGTATATTTATACAATGTGCACAATGAGTGTAGTATATTTATACAATTTGCACAATGAGTGTAGTATATTTATACAATGTGCACAATTACTGTAGTATATTTATACAGTGTGCACAATTACTGTAATATATTTATACGATGTGCACAATTACTGTAGTATATTTATACAGTGTGCAAAATTACTGTAGTATATTTATATGATGTGCACAATTACTGTAGTATATTTATACAATGTGCACAATTACAGTAGTATATTTATACGATGTGCACAATTACTGTAGTATATTTATACAGTGTGCACAATTACTGTAATATTATTATACAATGTGCACAATTACTGTAGTACATTTATACAATGTGCACAATTACTGTAGTACATTTATACAATGTGCACAATTACTGTAGTATATTTATACAGTGTGCACAATTACTGTAGTATATTTATACAATGTGCACAATTATTGTAGTATATTTATCCAGTGTGCACAATTACTGTAATATATTTATACAGTGTGCACACTCTAGTATATTTATACAATGTGCACAATTACTGTAGTTTATTTATACAATGTGCACAATTACTGTAGTATATTTATACAATGTGCACAATCACTGTTGTATATTTATACAGTGTGCACAATTACTGTAGTATATTTATACAGTGTGCACAATTACTGTAGTATATTTATACAATGTGCACAATAACTGTAGTATATTTATACAATGTGCACAATAACTGTAGTATATTTATATAATGTGCACAATTACGGTAGTATATTTTTACAATTTGTACAATTACTGTTGTATATTTATACAATGTGCACAATGAGCGTAGTATATTTATACAATGTGCACAATGAGTGTAGTATATTTATACAATGTGCACAATGAGTATCGTATATTTATACAATGTGCACAATTACTGTAGCATATTTATACAGTGTGCACAATTACTGTAATATATTTATACGATGTGCACAATTACTGTAGTATATTTATACAGTGTGCACAATTATTGTAGTATATTTATACAATGTGCACAATTACTGTAGTATATTTATACAATGTGCACAATTACTGTAGTATATTTATACAGTGTGCACAATTATTGTAGTATATTTATACAGTGTGCACAATTACTGTAATATATTTATACAATGTGCACAATTACTGTAGTATATTTATACAGGGTGCACAATTACTGTAGTATATTTATACGATGTGCACAATTACTGTAGTATATTTATACAGTGTGCACAATTACTGTAATATATTTATACGATGTGCACAATTACTGTAGTATATTTATACAGTGTGCACAATTACTGTAGTATATTCATACAATGTGCACAATTACTGTAGTATATTTTTACAATGTGCACAATTACTGTAGTATATTTTTACAATGTGCACAATTACTGTAGTATATTTATAAAATGTGCACACTTACTGTTGTATATTTATACAATTTGCACAATGAGTGTAGTATATTTATACAATGTGCACAATTACTGTAATATATTTATACGATGTGCACAATTACTGTAGTATATTTATACAGTGTGCACAATTACTGTAGTATGTTTATATGATGTGCACAATTACTGTAGTATATTTATACAATGTGCACAATTAATGTAGTATATTTATACGATGTGCACAATTACTGTAGTATATTTATACAGTGTGCACAATTACTGTAATATATTTATACAATGTGCACAATTACTGTAGTATATTTATACAATGTGCACAATAACTGTAGTATATTTATACAATGTGCACAATTACTGTAATATATTTATACAGTGTGCACAATTACTGTAATATATTTATACAGTGTGCACAATTACTGTAGTATATTTATACAATGTGCACAATTATTGTAGAATATTTATCCAGTGTGCACAATTACTGTAATATATTTATAGTATGCACAATTACTCTAGTATATTTATACAATGTGCACAATTACTGTTGTATATTTATACAGTGTGCACAATTACTGTAGTATATTTATACAGTGTGCATAATTACTGTAGTGTGTTTATATGATGTGCACAATTACTGTAGTATATTTATACAATGTGCACAATTACTGTAGTATATTTATATGATGTGCACAATTACTGTAGTATATTTATACAGTGTGCACAATTACTGTAGTATATTTATACAGTGTGCACAATTTTTGTAATATATTTATACGGTGTGCACAATTACTGTAGTATATTTATACAGTGTGCACAATTACTGTAATATATTTATACAATGTGCACAATTACTGTAGTATATTTATACAGTGTGCACAATTACTGTAATATATTTATACGGTGTGCACAATTACTGTAGTATATTTATAAAATGTGCACACTTACTGTTGTATATTTATACAATTTGCACAATGAGTGTAGTATATTTATACAATGTGCACAATTACTGTAGTATATTTATACAGTGTGCACAATTACTGTAATATATTTATACGATGTGTACAATTACTGTAGTATATTTATACAATGTGCACAATAACTGTAGTATATTTATATAATGTGCACAATTACTGTAGTATATTTAAAGTGTGCACATATACTGTAGTATATTTATACAATGTGCACAATTACTGTAGTATATTTTTACAATTTGTACATTTACTGTTGTATATTTATACAATGTGCACAAAGAGTGTAGTATATTTATACAATGTGCACAATGAGTATAGTATATTTATACAATGTGCACAATTACTGTAGCATATTTATACAGTGTGCACAATTACTGTAATATATTTATACGATGTGCACAATTACTGTAGTATATTTATACAGTGTGCACAATTATTGTAGTATATTTATACAATGTGCACAATTACTGTAGTATATTTATACAATGTGCACAGTTACTGTAGTATATTTATACAGTGTGCACAATTATTGTAGTAAATTTATACAATGTGCACAATTACTGTAGTATATTTATACAATGTGCACAATTACTGTAGTATATTTATACAGTGTGCACAATTACTGTAATATATTTATACGGTGTGCACAATTACTGTAGTATATTTATACAGTGTGCACAATTACTGTAATATATTTATACAATGTGCACAATTACTGTAGTATATTTATACAGTGTGCACAATTTTTGTAATATATTTATACGGTGTGCACAATTACTGTAGTATATTTATACGATGTGCACAATCACTGTAGTATATTTATACAATGTGCACAATTACTGTAGTATATTTATACGATGTGCACAATTACTGTAGTATATTTATACAATGTGCACAATCAGTCTAGTATATTTATACAATGTGCACAATTACTGTAGTATATTTATACGATGTGCACAATTACTGTAGTATATTTATACAATGTGCACAATCAGTCTAGTATATTTATACAATGTGCACAATTACTGTAGTATATTTATACAGTGTGCACAATTACTGTAGTATATTTATACAATGTGCACAATTACTGTAGTATATTAATACAATGTGCACAATTACTGTAGTATATTTATACGATGTGCACAATTACTGTTGTATATTTATACAATGTGCACAATCAGTCTAGTATATTTATACAATGTGCACAATTACTGTAGTATATTTATACATTGTGCACAATTACTGTAGTATATTTATACAATGTGCACAATTACTGTAGTATATTTATACAATGTGCACAATTACTGTAGTATATTTATACAATGTGCACAATTACTGTAATATATTTATACGATGTGCATAATTACTGTAGTATATTTATACAGTGTGCACAATCACTGTAGTATATTTATACAATGTGCACAATTACTGTAGTACATTTATACAATGTGCACAATTACTGTAGTATATTTATACATTGTGCACAATAACTGTAGTATATTTATACAGTGTGCACAATTATTGTAGTATATTTATACAATGTGCACAATTACTGTTGTAATGTGCACAATTACTGTAATATATTTATATGGTGTGCACAATTACTGTAGTATATTTATACAGTGTGCACAATTACTGTAGTATATTTATATAATGTGCACAATTACTGTAGTATATTTAAAGTGTGCACATATGCTGTAGTATATTTATACAGTGTGCACAATTACTCTCATATATTTATACAATGTGCACAATTACTGTAGTATATTTTTACAATTTGTACAATTACTGTCGTATATTTATACAATGTGCACAATGAGCGTAGTATATTTATACAATGTGCACAATGAGTGTAGTATATTTATACAGTGTGCACAATTATTGTAGTATATTTATACAATGTGCACACTTACTGCTGTATATTTATACAATGTGCAAAATGAGTGTAGTATATTTATACAATTTGCACAATGAGTGTAGTATATTTATACAATGTGCACAATTACTGTAGTATATTTATACAGTGTGCACAATTACTGTAATATATTTATACAGTGTGCACAATTACTGTAGTATATTTATACAATGTGCACAATTATTGTAGAATATTTATCCAGTGTGCACAATTACTGTAATATATTTATAGTATGCACAATTACTGTAGTATATTTATACAGTGTGCACATTCTAGTATATTTATACAATGTGCACAATCACTGTTGTATATTTATACAGTGTGCACAATTACTGTAGTATATTTATACAGTGTGCACAATTACTGTAGTATATTTATACAATGTGCACAATTACTGTAGTATATTTATACGATGTGCACAATTACTGTAATATATTTATACGATGTGCACAATTTTTGTAATTTATTTATACGGTGTGCACAATAACTGTAGTATATTTATACAATGTGCACAATAACTGTAGTATATTTATATAATGTGCACAATTACTGTAGTATATTTAAAGTGTGCACATATACTGTAGTATATTTATACAGTGTGCACAATTACTGTCGTATATTTATACAATGTGCACAATTACTGTAGTATATTTTTACAATTTGTACAATTACTGTCGTATATTTATACAATGTGCACAATGACCGTAGTATATTTATACAATGTGCACAATGAGTTTAGTATATTTATACAATGTGCACAATGAGTATAGTATATTTATACAATGTGCACAATTACTGTAGCATATTTATACAGTGTGCACAAGTACTGTAATATATTTATACGATGTGCACAATTACAGTACTATATTTATACAGTGTGCACAATTATTGTAGTATATTTATACAATGTGCACAATTACTGTAGTATATTTATTCAGTGTGCACAATTACTGTAGTATATTTATACAATGTGCACAATTACTGTAGTATATTTATACAGTGTGCACAATTTTTGTAATATATTTATACGGTGTGCACAATTACTGTAGTATATTTATACAGTGTGCACAATTACTGTAATATATTTATACAATGTGCACAATTACTGTAGTATATTTATACAGTGTGCACAAGTTTTTGTAATATATTTATACGGTGTGCACAATTACTGTAGTATATTTATACAGTGTGCACAATTATTGTAATATATTTATACAATGTGCACAATTACTGTAGTATATTTATACAGTGTGCACAATTACTGTAGTATATTTATACAGTGTGCACAATCACTGTAGTATATTTATACAATGTGCACAATTACTGTAGTAGATTTTTACAATGTGCACAATAACTGTAGTATATTTATACAATGTGCACAATCAGTCTAGTATATTTATACAATGTGCACAATTACTGTAGTATATTTATACAATGTGCACAATTACTGTAGTATATTTATACAGTGTGCACAATTACTGTAATATATTTATACAATGTGCACAATTACTGTAGTATAATTATACAGTGTGCACAATTACTGTAGTATATTTATACAATGTGCACAATCACTGTAGTATATTTATACAATGTGCACAATTACTGTAGTATATTAATATGATGTGCACAATTACTGTAATATATTTATACGATGTGCACAATTACTGTAGTATATTTATACAGTGTGCACAATCACTGTAGTATATTTATACAATGTGCACAATTACTGTAGTAGATTTTTACAATGTGCACAATTACTGTAGTATATTTATACAATGTGCACAATCAGTCTAGTATATTTATACGATGTGCACAATTACTGTAGTATATTTATACAATGTGCACAATTACTGTAGTATATTTATACAATGTGCACAATTACTGTAGTATATTTATACAATGTGCACAATCAGTCTAGTATATTTATACAATGTGCACAATTACTGTAGTATATTTATACAGTGTGCACAATTACTGTAGTATATTCATACAATGTGCACAATTACTGTAATATATTTTTACAATGTGCACAATTACTGTAGTATATTTATAAAATGTGCACACTTATTGTTGTATATTTATACAATGTACACAATTACTGTAGTATATTTATACAGTGTGCACAATTACTGTAGTATATTTATACAGTGTGCACAATTACTGTAGTATATTCATACAATGTGCACAATTACTGTAATATATTTTTACAATGTGCACAATTACTGTAGTATATTTATAAAATGTGCACACTTATTGTTGTATATTTATACAATGTGCACAATGAGTGTAGTATATTTATACAATGTGCACAATTACTGTAGTATATTTATACAGTGTGCACAATTACTGTAATATATTTATACGATGTGCACAATTACTGTAGTATATTTATACAGTGTGCAAAATTACTGTAGTATATTTATATGATGTGCACAATTACTGTAGTATATTTATACAATGTGCACAATTACAGTAGTATATTTATACGATGTGCACAATTACTGTAGTATATTTATACAGTGTGCACAATTACTGTAATATTATTATACAATGTGCACAATTACTGTAGTACATTTATACAATGTGCACAATTACTGTAGTACATTTATACAATGTGCACAATTACTGTAGTATATTTATACAGTGTGCACAATTACTGTAGTATATTTATACAATGTGCACAATTATTGTAGTATATTTATCCAGTGTGCACAATTACTGTAATATATTTATACAGTGTGCACACTCTAGTATATTTATACAATGTGCACAATTACTGTAGTTTATTTATACAATGTGCACAATTACTGTAGTATATTTATACAATGTGCACAATCACTGTTGTATATTTATACAGTGTGCACAATTACTGTAGTATATTTATACAGTGTGCACAATTACTGTAGTATATTTATACAATGTGCACAATAACTGTAGTATATTTATACAATGTGCACAATAACTGTAGTATATTTATATAATGTGCACAATTACGGTAGTATATTTTTACAATTTGTACAATTACTGTTGTATATTTATACAATGTACACAATGAGCGTAGTATATTTATACAATGTGCACAATGAGTGTAGTATATTTATACAATGTGCACAATGAGTATAGTATATTTATACAATGTGCACAATTACTGTAGCATATTTATACAGTGTGCACAATTACTGTAATATATTTATACGATGTGCACAATTACTGTAGTATATTTATACAGTGTGCACAATTATTGTAGTATATTTATACAATGTGCACAATTACTGTAGTATATTTATACAATGTGCACAATTACTGTAGTATATTTATACAGTGTGCACAATTATTGTAGTATATTTATACAGTGTGCACAATTACTGTAATATATTTATACAATGTGCACAATTACTGTAGTATATTTATACAGGGTGCACAATTACTGTAGTATATTTATACAGTGTGCACAATTATTGTAGTATATTTATACAATGTGCACAATTACTGTAGTATATTTATACAATGTGCACAATTACTGTAGTATATTTATACAGTGTGCACAATTATTGTAGTATATTTATACAGTGTGCACAATTACTGTAATATATTTATACAATGTGCACAATTACTGTAGTATATTTATACAGGGTGCACAATTACTGTAGTATATTTATACGATGTGCACAATTACTGTAGTATATTTATACAGTGTGCACAATTACTGTAGTATATTTATACGGTGTGCACAATTACTGTAGTATATTTATACAATGTGCACAATAACGGTAGTATATTTATACAATGTGCACAATTACTGTAATATATTTATACGATGTGAACAATTACTGTAGTATATTTATACAGTGTGCACAATTACTGTAGTATATTTATACAATGTACACAATTACTGTAGTATATTTATACAGTGTGCACAATTACTGTAGTATATTCATACAATGTGCACAATTACTGTAGTATATTTTTACAATGTGCACAATTACTGTAGTATATTTTTACAATGTGCACAATTACTGTAGTATATTTATAAAATGTGCACACTTACTGTTGTATATTTATACAATTTGCACAATGAGTGTAGTATATTTATACAATGTGCACAATTACTGTAATATATTTATACGATGTGCACAATTACTGTAGTATATTTATACAGTGTGCACAATTACTGTAGTATGTTTATATGATGTGCACAATTACTGTAGTATATTTATACAATGTGCACAATTACTGTAGTATATTTATACGATGTGCACAATTACTGTAGTATATTTATACGATGTGCACAATTACTGTAGTATATTTATACAGTGTGCACAATTACTGTAATATATTTATACAATGTGCACAATTACTGTAGTAGATTTATACATTGTGCACAATTACTGTAGTATATTTATACAGGGTGCACAATTACTGTAATATATTTATACGATGTGCACAATTACAGTACTATATTTATACAGTGTGCACAATTATTGTAGTATATTTATACAATGTGCACAATTACTGTAGTATATTTATTCAGTGTGCACAATTACTGTAGTATATTTATACAATGTGCACAATTACTGTAGTATATTTATACAGTGTGCACAATTTTTGTAATATATTTATACGGTGTGCACAATTACTGTAGTATATTTATACAGTGTGCACAATTACTGTAATATATTTATACAATGTGCACAATTACTGTAGTATATTTATACAGTGTGCACAATTACTGTAGTATATTTATACGATGTGCACAATTACTGTAATATATTTATACGATGTGCACAATTTTTGTAATTTATTTATACGGTGTGCACAATTACTGTAGTATATTTATACAGTGTGCACAATTACTGTAGTATATTTATACAATGTGCACAATTACTGTAGTAGATTTTTACAATGTGCACAATAACTGTAGTATATTTATACAATGTGCACAATCAGTCTAGTATATTTATACAATGTGCACAATTACTGTAGTATATTTATACAATGTGCACAATTACTGTAGTATATTTATACAGTGTGCACAATTACTGTAATATATTTATACAATGTGCACAATTACTGTAGTATAATTATACAGTGTGCACAATTACTGTAGTATATTTATACAATGTGCACAATCACTGTAGTATATTTATACAATGTGCACAATTACTGTAGTATATTAATATGATGTGCACAATTACTGTAATATATTTATACGATGTGCACAATTACTGTAGTATATTTATACAGTGTGCACAATCACTGTAGTATATTTATACAATGTGCACAATTACTGTAGTAGATTTTTACAATGTGCACAATTACTGTAGTATATTTATACAATGTGCACAATCAGTCTAGTATATTTATACGATGTGCACAATTACTGTAGTATATTTATACAATGTGCACAATTACTGTAGTATATTTATACAATGTGCACAATTACTGTAGTATATTTATACAATGTGCACAATCAGTCTAGTATATTTATACAATGTGCACAATTACTGTAGTATATTTATACAGTGTGCACAATTACTGTAGTATATTCATACAATGTGCACAATTACTGTAATATATTTTTACAATGTGCACAATTACTGTAGTATATTTATAAAATGTGCACACTTATTGTTGTATATTTATACAATGTACACAATTACTGTAGTATATTTATACAGTGTGCACAATTACTGTAGTATATTTATACAGTGTGCACAATTACTGTAGTATATTCATACAATGTGCACAATTACTGTAATATATTTTTACAATGTGCACAATTACTGTAGTATATTTATAAAATGTGCACACTTATTGTTGTATATTTATACAATGTGCACAATGAGTGTAGTATATTTATACAATGTGCACAATTACTGTAGTATATTTATACAGTGTGCACAATTACTGTAATATATTTATACGATGTGCACAATTACTGTAGTATATTTATACAGTGTGCAAAATTACTGTAGTATATTTATATGATGTGCACAATTACTGTAGTATATTTATACAATGTGCACAATTACAGTAGTATATTTATACGATGTGCACAATTACTGTAGTATATTTATACAGTGTGCACAATTACTGTAATATTATTATACAATGTGCACAATTACTGTAGTACATTTATACAATGTGCACAATTACTGTAGTACATTTATACAATGTGCACAATTACTGTAGTATATTTATACAGTGTGCACAATTACTGTAGTATATTTATACAATGTGCACAATTATTGTAGTATATTTATCCAGTGTGCACAATTACTGTAATATATTTATACAGTGTGCACACTCTAGTATATTTATACAATGTGCACAATTACTGTAGTTTATTTATACAATGTGCACAATTACTGTAGTATATTTATACAATGTGCACAATCACTGTTGTATATTTATACAGTGTGCACAATTACTGTAGTATATTTATACAGTGTGCACAATTACTGTAGTATATTTATACAATGTGCACAATAACTGTAGTATATTTATACAATGTGCACAATAACTGTAGTATATTTATATAATGTGCACAATTACGGTAGTATATTTTTACAATTTGTACAATTACTGTTGTATATTTATACAATGTACACAATGAGCGTAGTATATTTATACAATGTGCACAATGAGTGTAGTATATTTATACAATGTGCACAATGAGTATAGTATATTTATACAATGTGCACAATTACTGTAGCATATTTATACAGTGTGCACAATTACTGTAATATATTTATACGATGTGCACAATTACTGTAGTATATTTATACAGTGTGCACAATTATTGTAGTATATTTATACAATGTGCACAATTACTGTAGTATATTTATACAATGTGCACAATTACTGTAGTATATTTATACAGTGTGCACAATTATTGTAGTATATTTATACAGTGTGCACAATTACTGTAATATATTTATACAATGTGCACAATTACTGTAGTATATTTATACAGGGTGCACAATTACTGTAGTATATTTATACGATGTGCACAATTACTGTAGTATATTTATACAGTGTGCACAATTACTGTAGTATATTTATACGGTGTGCACAATTACTGTAGTATATTTATACAATGTGCACAATAACTGTAGTATATTTATACAATGTGCACAATTACTGTAATATATTTATACGATGTGAACAATTACTGTAGTATATTTATACAGTGTGCACAATTACTGTAGTATATTTATACAATGTACACAATTACTGTAGTATATTTATACAGTGTGCACAATTACTGTAGTATATTCATACAATGTGCACAATTACTGTAGTATATTTTTACAATGTGCACAATTACTGTAGTATATTTTTACAATGTGCACAATTACTGTAGTATATTTATAAAATGTGCACACTTACTGTTGTATATTTATACAATTTGCACAATGAGTGTAGTATATTTATACAATGTGCACAATTACTGTAATATATTTATACGATGTGCACAATTACTGTAGTATATTTATACAGTGTGCACAATTACTGTAGTATGTTTATATGATGTGCACAATTACTGTAGTATATTTATACAATGTGCACAATTACTGTAGTATATTTATACGATGTGCACAATTACTGTAGTATATTTATACGATGTGCACAATTACTGTAGTATATTTATACAGTGTGCACAATTACTGTAATATATTTATACAATGTGCACAATTACTGTAGTAGATTTATACATTGTGCACAATTACTGTAGTATATTTATACAGGGTGCACAATTACTGTAATATATTTATACGATGTGCACAATTACTGTAGTATATTTATACAGTGTGCACAATTACTGTAGTATATTTATACAGTGTGCACAATTATTGTAGTATATTTATACAGTGTGCACAATTACTGTAATATATTTATACAATGTGCACAATTACTGTAGTATATTTATACAATGTGCACAATTATTGTAGAATATTTATCCAGTGTGCACAATTACTGTAATATATTTATAAAATGTGCACACTTACTGTTGTATATTTATACAATTTGCACAATGAGTGTAGTATATTTATACAATGTGCACAATTACTGTAGTATATTTATACAGTGTGCACAATTACTGTAATATATTTATACGATGTGTTCAATTACTGTAGTATATTTATACAATGTGCACAATAACTGTAGTATATTTATATAATGTGCACAATTACTGTAGTATATTTAAAGTGTGCACATATACTGTAGTATATTTATACAATGTGCACAATTACTGTAGTATATTTTTACAATTTGTACATTTACTGTTGTATATTTATACAATGTGCACAAAGAGTGTAGTATATTTATACAATGTGCACAATGAGTATAGTATATTTATACAATGTGCACAATTACTGTAGCATATTTATACAGTGTGCACAATTACTGTAATATATTTATACGATGTGCACAATTACTGTAGTATATTTATACAGTGTGCACAATTATTGTAGTATATTTATACAATGTGCACAATTACTGTAGTATATTTATACAATGTGCACAGTTACTGTAGTATATTTATACAGTGTGCACAATTATTGTAGTATATTTATACAGTGTGCACAATTATTGTAGTATATTTATACAATGTGCACAATTACTGTAGTATATTTATACAATGTGCACAATTACTGTAGTATATTTATACAGTGTGCACAATCACTGTAGTATATTTATACAATGTGCACAATTACTGTAGTAGATTTTTACAATGTGCACAATTACTGTAGTATATTAATATGATGTGCACAATTACTGTAATATATTTATACGATGTGCACAATTACTGTAGTATATTTATACATTGTGCACAATTACTGTAGTATATTTATACAGTGTGCACAATTACTGTAGTATATTTATACAATGTGCACAATTACTGTAGTATATTTATACAATGTGCACAATTACTGTAGTATATTTATACGATGTGCACAATCAGTCTAGTATATTTATACAATGTGCACAATTACTGTAGTATATTTATAAAATGTGCACAATTACTGTAGTATATTTATACAGTGTGCACAATTATTGTAGTAAATTTATACAATGTGCACAATTACTGTAGTATATTTATACAATGTGCACAATTATTGTAGTATATTTATACAGTGTGCACAATTACTGTAATATATTTATACGGTGTGCACAATTACTGTAGTATATTTATACAGTGTGCACAATTACTGTAATATATTTATACAATGTGCACAATTACTGTAGTATATTTATACAGTGTGCACAATTTTTGTAATATATTTATACGGTGTGCACAATTACTGTAGTATATTTATACAGTGTGCACAATTACTGTAACATATTTATAAAATGTGCACAATTACTGTAGTATATTTATACAGTGTGCACAATTACTGTAGTATATTTATACGATGTGCACAATCACTGTAGTATATTTATACAATGTGCACAATTACTGTAGTATATTTATACGATGTGCACAATTACTGTAGTATATTTATACAATGTGCACAATCAGTCTAGTATATTTATACAATGTGCACAATTACTGTAGTATATTTATACGATGTGCACAATTACTGTAGTATATTTATACAATGTGCACAATCAGTCTAGTATATTTATACAATGTGCACAATTACTGTAGTATATTTATACAGTGTGCACAATTACTGTAGTATATTTATACAATGTGCACAATTACTGTAGTATATTTATACAATGTGCACAATTACTGTAGTATATTTATACGATGTGCACAATTACTGTTGTATATTTATACAATGTGCACAATCAGTCTAGTATATTTATACAATGTGCACAATTACTGTAGTATATTTATACAATGTGCACAATTACTGTAGTATATTTATACAATGTGCACAATTACTGTAATATATTTATACGATGTGCATAATTACTGTAGTATATTTATACAGTGTGCACAATTACTGTAGTATATTTATACATTGTGCACAATAACTGTAGTATATTTATACAGTGTGCACAATTATTGTAGTATATTTATACAATGTGCACAATTACTGTTGTAATGTGCACAATTACTGTAATATATTTATATGGTGTGCACAATTACTGTAGTATATTTATACAGTGTGCACAATTACTGTAGTATATTTATATAATGTGCACAATTACTGTAGTATATTTAAAGTGTGCACATATGCTGTAGTATATTTATACAGTGTGCACAATTACTCTCATATATTTATACAATGTGCACAATTATTGTAGTATATTTTTACAATTTGTACAATTACTGTCGTATATTTATACAATGTGCACAATGAGCGTAGTATATTTATACAATGTGCACAATTACTGTAGTATATTTATACAGTGTGCACAATTACTGTAATATATTTATACAGTGTGCACAATTACTGTAGTATATTTATACAATGTGCACAATTATTGTAGAATATTTATCCAGTGTGCACAATTACTGTAATATATTTATAGTATGCACAATTACTGTAGTATATTTATACAGTGTGCACATTCTAGTATATTTATACAATGTGCACAATCACTGTTGTATATTTATACAGTGTGCACAATTACTGTAGTATATTTATACAGTGTGCACAATTACTGTAGTATATTTATACAATATGCACAATTACTGTAGTATATTTATACGATGTGCACAATTACTGTAATATATTTATACGATGTGCACAATTTTTGTAATTTATTTATACGGTGTGCACAATAACTGTAGTATATTTATACAATGTGCACAATAACTGTAGTATATTTATATAATGTGCACAATTACTGTAGTATATTTAAAGTGTGCACATATACTGTAGTATATTTATACAGTGTGCACAATTACTGTCGTATATTTATACAATGTGCACAATGACCGTAGTATATTTATACAATGTGCACAATGAGTTTAGTATATTTATACAATGTGCACAATGAGTATAGTATATTTATACAATGTGCACAATTACTGTAGCATATTTATACAGTGTGCACAAGTACTGTAATATATTTATACGATGTGCACAATTACAGTACTATATTTATACAGTGTGCACAATTATTGTAGTATATTTATACAATGTGCACAATTACTGTAGTATATGTATTCAGTGTGCACAATTACTGTAGTATATTTATACAATGTGCACAATTACTGTAGTATATTTATACAGTGTGCACAATTTTTGTAATATATTTATACGGTGTGCACAATTACTGTAGTATATTTATACAGTGTGCACAATTACTGTAATATATTTATACAATGTGCACAATTACTGTAGTATATTTATACAGTGTGCACAATTACTGTAGTATATTTATACGATGTGCACAATTACTGTAATATATTTATACGATGTGCACAATTTTTGTAATTTATTTATACGGTGTGCACAATTACTGTAGTATATTTATACAGTGTGCACAATTACTGTAGTATATTTATACAATGTGCACAATTACTGTAGTATATTTATACAGTGTGCACAAGTTTTTGTAATATATTTATACGGTGTGCACAATTACTGTAGTATATTTATACAGTGTGCACAATTACTGTAATATATTTATACAATGTGCACAATTACTGTAGTATATTTATACAGTGTGCACAATTACTGTAGTATATTTATACAATGTGCACAATTACTGTAGTAGATTTTTACAATGTGCACAATAACTGTAGTATATTTATACAATGTGCACAATCAGTCTAGTATATTTATACAATGTGCACAATTACTGTAGTATATTTATACAATGTGCACAATTACTGTAGTATATTTATACAGTGTGCACAATTACTGTAATATATTTATACAATGTGCACAATTACTGTAGTATAATTATACAGTGTGCACAATTACTGTAGTATATTTATACAATGTGCACAATCACTGTAGTATATTTATACAATGTGCACAATTACTGTAGTATATTAATATGATGTGCACAATTACTGTAATATATTTATACGATGTGCACAATTACTGTAGTATATTTATACAGTGTGCACAATCACTGTAGTATATTTATACAATGTGCACAATTACTGTAGTAGATTTTTACAATGTGCACAATTACTGTAGTATATTTATACAATGTGCACAATCAGTCTAGTATATTTATACGATGTGCACAATTACTGTAGTATATTTGTACAATGTGCACAATTACTGTAGTATATTTATACAATGTGCACAATTACTGTAGTATATTTATACAATGTGCACAATCAGTCTAGTATATTTATACAATGTGCACAATTACTGTAGTATATTTATACAGTGTGCACAATTACTGTAGTATATTCATACAATGTGCACAATTACTGTAATATATTTTTACAATGTGCACAATTACTGTAGTATATTTATAAAATGTGCACACTTATTGTTGTATATTTATACAATGTACACAATTACTGTAGTATATTTATACAGTGTGCACAATTACTGTAGTATATTCATACAATGTGCACAATTACTGTAATATATTTTTACAATGTGCACAATTACTGTAGTATATTTATAAAATGTGCACACTTATTGTTGTATATTTATACAATGTGCACAATGAGTGTAGTATATTTATACAATTTGCACAATGAGTGTAGTATATTTATACAATGTGCACAATTACTGTAGTATATTTATACAGTGTGCACAATTACTGTAATATATTTATACGATGTGCACAATTACTGTAGTATATTTATACAGTGTGCAAAATTACTGTAGTATATTTATATGATGTGCACAATTACTGTAGTATATTTATACAATGTGCACAATTACAGTAGTATATTTATACGATGTGCACAATTACTGTAGTATATTTATACAGTGTGCACAATTACTGTAATATTATTATACAATGTGCACAATTACTGTAGTACATTTATACAATGTGCACAATTACTGTAGTACATTTATACAATGTGCACAATTACTGTAGTATATTTATACAGTGTGCACAATTACTGTAGTATATTTATACAATGTGCACAATTATTGTAGTATATTTATCCAGTGTGCACAATTACTGTAATATATTTATACAGTGTGCACACTCTAGTATATTTATACAATGTGCACAATTACTGTAGTTTATTTATACAATGTGCACAATTACTGTAGTATATTTATACAATGTGCACAATCACTGTTGTATATTTATACAGTGTGCACAATTACTGTAGTATATTTATACAGTGTGCACAATTACTGTAGTATATTTATACAATGTGCACAATAACTGTAGTATATTTATACAATGTGCACAATAACTGTAGTATATTTATATAATGTGCACAATTACGGTAGTATATTTTTACAATTTGTACAATTACTGTTGTATATTTATACAATGTGCACAATGAGCGTAGTATATTTATACAATGTGCACAATGAGTGTAGTATATTTATACAATGTGCACAATGAGTATAGTATATTTATACAATGTGCACAATTACTGTAGCATATTTATACAGTGTGCACAATTACTGTCGTATATTTATACAATGTGCACAATTACTGTAGTATATTTTTACAATTTGTACAATTACTGTCGTATATTTATACAATGTGCACAATGACCGTAGTATATTTATACAATGTGCACAATGAGTTTAGTATATTTATACAATGTGCACAATGAGTATAGTATATTTATACAATGTGCACAATTACTGTAGCATATTTATACAGTGTGCACAAGTACTGTAATATATTTATACGATGTGCACAATTACAGTACTATATTTATACAGTGTGCACAATTATTGTAGTATATTTATACAATGTGCACAATTACTGTAGTATATTTTTTCTGTGTGCACAATTACTGTAGTATATTTATACAATGTGCACAATTACTGTAGTATATTTATACAGTGTGCACAATTTTTGTAATATATTTATACGGTGTGCACAATTACTGTAGTATATTTATACAGTGTGCACAATTACTGTAATATATTTATACAATGTGCACAATTACTGTAGTATATTTATACAGTGTGCACAATTACTGTAGTATATTTATACGATGTGCACAATTACTGTAATATATTTATACGATGTGCACAATTTTTGTAATTTATTTATACGGTGTGCACAATTACTGTAGTATATTTATACAGTGTGCACAATTACTGTAGTATATTTATACAATGTGCACAATTACTGTAGTATATTTATACAGTGTGCACAAGTTTTTGTAATATATTTATACGGTGTGCACAATTACTGTAGTATATTTATACAGTGTGCACAATTACTGTAATATATTTATACAATGTGCACAATTACTGTAGTATATTTATACAGTGTGCACAATTACTGTAGTATATTTATACAGTGTGCACAATCACTGTAGTATATTTATACAATGTGCACAATTACTGTAGTAGATTTTTACAATGTGCACAATAACTGTAGTATATTTATACAATGTGCACAATCAGTCTAGTATATTTATACAATGTGCACAATTACTGTAGTATATTTATACAATGTGCACAATTACTGTAGTATATTTATACAGTGTGCACAATTACTGTAATATATTTATATAATGTGCACAATTACTGTAGTATAATTATACAGTGTGCACAATTACTGTAGTATATTTATACAATGTGCACAATCACTGTAGTATATTTATACAATGTGCACAATTACTGTAGTATATTAATATGATGTGCACAATTACTGTAATATATTTATACGATGTGCACAATTACTGTAGTATATTTATACAGTGTGCACAATCACTGTAGTATATTTATACAATGTGCACAATTACTGTAGTAGATTTTTACAATGTGCACAATTACTGTAGTATATTTATACAATGTGCACAATCAGTCTAGTATATTTATACAATGTGCACAATTACTGTAGTATATTTATACAGTGTGCACAATTACTGTAGTATATTCATACAATGTGCACAATTACTGTAATATATTTTTACAATGTGCACAATTACTGTAGTATATTTATAAAATGTGCACACTTATTGTTGTATATTTATACAATGTACACAATTACTGTAGTATATTTATACAGTGTGCACAATTACTGTAGTATATTCATACAATGTGCACAATTACTGTAATATATTTTTACAATGTGCACAATTACTGTAGTATATTTATAAAATGTGCACACTTATTGTTGTATATTTATACAATGTGCACAATGAGTGTAGTATATTTATACAATTTGCACAATGAGTGTAGTATATTTATACAATGTGCACAATTACTGTAGTATATTTATACAGTGTGCACAATTACTGTAATATATTTATACGATGTGCACAATTACTGTAGTATATTTATACAGTGTGCAAAATTACTGTAGTATATTTATATGATGTGCACAATTACTGTAGTATATTTATACAATGTGCACAATTACAGTAGTATATTTATACGATGTGCACAATTACTGTAGTATATTTATACAGTGTGCACAATTACTGTAATATTATTATACAATGTGCACAATTACTGTAGTACATTTATACAATGTGCACAATTACTGTAGTACATTTATACAATGTGCACAATTACTGTAGTATATTTATACAGTGTGCACAATTACTGTAGTATATTTATACAATGTGCACAATTATTGTAGTATATTTATCCAGTGTGCACAATTACTGTAATATATTTATACAGTGTGCACACTCTAGTATATTTATACAATGTGCACAATTACTGTAGTTTATTTATACAATGTGCACAATTACTGTAGTATATTTATACAATGTGCACAATCACTGTTGTATATTTATACAGTGTGCACAATTACTGTAGTATATTTATACAGTGTGCACAATTACTGTAGTATATTTATACAATGTGCACAATAACTGTAGTATATTTATACAGTGTGCACAATAACTGTAGTATATTTATATAATGTGCACAATTACGGTAGTATATTTTTACAATTTGTACAATTACTGTTGTATATTTATACAATGTGCACAATGAGCGTAGTATATTTATACAATGTGCACAATGAGTGTAGTATATTTATACAATGTGCACAATGAGTATAGTATATTTATACAATGTGCACAATTACTGTAGCATATTTATACAGTGTGCACAATTACTGTAATATATTTATACGATGTGCACAATTACTGTAGTATATTTATACAGTGTGCACAATTATTGTAGTATATTTATACAATGTGCACAATTACTGTAGTATATTTATACAATGTGCACAATTACTGTAGTATATTTATACAGTGTGCACAATTATTGTAGTATATTTATACAGTGTGCACAATTACTGTAATATATTTATACAATGTGCACAATTACTGTAGTATATTTATACAGGGTGCACAATTACTGTAGTATATTTATACGATGTGCACAATTACTGTAGTATATTTATACAGTGTGCACAATTACTGTAATATATTTATACGGTGTGCACAATTACTGTAGTATATTTATACAATGTGCACAATAACTGTAGTATATTTATACAATGTGCACAATTACTGTAATATATTTATACGATGTGAACAATTACTGTAGTATATTTATACAGTGTGCACAATTACTGTAGTATATTTATACAATGTACACAATTACTGTAGTATATTTATACAGTGTGCACAATTACTGTAGTATATTCATACAATGTGCACAATTACTGTAGTATATTTTTACAATGTGCACAATTACTGTAGTATATTTTTACAATGTGCACAATTACTGTAGTATATTTATAAAATGTGCACACTTACTGTTGTATATTTATACAATTTGCACAATGAGTGTAGTATATTTATACAATGTGCACAATTACTGTAGTATATTTATACAGTGTGCACAATTACTGTAATATATTTATACAATGTGCACAATTACTGTAGTATATTTATACAATGTGCACAATTACTGTAGTACATTTATACAATGTGCACAATTACTGTAGTATATTTATACAGTGTGCACAATTACTGTAATATATTTATACAGTGTGCACAATTACTGTAGTATATTTATACAATGTGCACAATTATTGTAGAATATTTATACAGTGTGCACAATTACTGTAATATATTTATAGTATGCACAATTACTCTAGTATATTTATACAATGTGCACAATTACTGTTGTATATTTATACAGTGTGCACAATTACTGTAGTATATTTATACAGTGTGCATAATTACTGTAGTATGTTTATATGATGTGCACAATTACTGTAGTATATTTATACAATGTGCACAATTACTGTAGTATATTTATACGATGTGCACAATTACTGTAGTATATTTATACAGTGTGCACAATTACTGTAGTATATTTATACAGTGTGCACAATTTTTGTAATATATTTATACGGTGTGCACAATTACTGTAGTATATTTATACAGTGTGCACAATTACTGTAATATATTTATACAATGTGCACAATTACTGTAGTATATTTATACAGTGTGCACAATTACTGTAATATATTTATACGGTGTGCACAATTACTGTAGTATATTTATAAAATGTGCACACTTACTGTTGTATATTTATACAATTTGCACAATGAGTGTAGTATATTTATACAATGTGCACAATTACTGTAGTATATTTATACAGTGTGCACAATTACTGTAATATATTTATACGATGTGTACAATTACTGTAGTATATTTATACAATGTGCACAATAACTGTAGTATATTTATATAATGTGCACAATTACTGTAGTATATTTAAAGTGTGCACATATACTGTAGTATATTTATACAATGTGCACAATTACTGTAGTATATTTTTACAATTTGTACATTTACTGTTGTATATTTATACAATGTGCACAAAGAGTGTAGTATATTTATACAATGTGCACAATGAGTATAGTATATTTATACAATGTGCACAATTACTGTAGCATATTTATACATTGTGCACAATTACTGTAATATATTTATACGATGTGCACAATTACTGTAGTATATTTATACAGTGTGCACAATTATTGTAGTATATTTACACAATGTGCACAATTACTGTAGTATATTTATACAATGTGCACAGTTACTGTAGTATATTTATACAGTGTGCACAATTATTGTAGTATATTTATACAATGTGCACAATTACTGTAGTATATTTATACAATGTGCACAATTACTGTAGTATATTTATACAGTGTGCACAATCACTGTAGTATATTTATACAATGTGCACAATTACTGTAGTAGATTTTTACAATGTGCACAATTACTGTAGTATATTAATATGATGTGCACAATTACTGTAATATATTTATACGATGTGCACAATTACTGTAGTATATTTATACATTGTGCACAATTACTGTAGTATATTTATACAGTGTGCACAATTACTGTAGTATATTTATACAATGTGCACAATTACTGTAGTATATTTATACAATGTGCACAATTACTGTAGTATATTTATACGATGTGCACAATTACTGTTGTATATTTATACAATGTGCACAATCAGTCTAGTATATTTATACAATGTGCACAATTACTGTAGTATATTTATAAAATGTGCACAATTACTGTAGTATATTTATACAGTGTGCACAATTATTGTAGTAAATTTATACAGTGTGCACAATTACTGTAATATATTTATACGGTGTGCACAATTACTGTAGTATATTTATACAGTGTGCACAATTACTGTAATATATTTATACGGTGTGCACAATTACTGTAGTATATTTATACAATGTGCACAATAACTGTAGTATATTTATACAATGTGCACAATTACTGTAATATATTTATACGATGTGAACAATTACTGTAGTATATTTATACAGTGTGCACAATTACTGTAGTATATTTATACAATGTACACAATTACTGTAGTATATTTATACAGTGTGCACAATTACTGTAGTATATTCATACAATGTGCACAATTACTGTAGTATATTTTTACAATGTGCACAATTACTGTAGTATATTTTTACAATGTGCACAATTACTGTAGTATATTTATAAAATGTGCACACTTACTGTTGTATATTTATACAATTTGCACAATGAGTGTAGTATATTTATACAATGTGCACAATTACTGTAGTATATTTATACAGTGTGCACAATTACTGTAATATATTTATACAATGTGCACAATTACTGTAGTATATTTATACAATGTGCACAATTACTGTAGTACATTTATACAATGTGCACAATTACTGTAGTATATTTATACAGTGTGCACAATTACTGTAATATATTTAAACAGTGTGCACAATTACTGTAGTATATTTATACAATGTGCACAATTATTGTAGAATATTTATCCAGTGTGCACAATTACTGTAATATATTTATAGTATGCACAATTACTCTAGTATATTTATACAATGTGCACAATTACTGTTGTATATTTATACAGTGTGCACAATTACTGTAGTATATTTATACAGTGTGCATAATTACTGTAGTATGTTTATATGATGTGCACAATTACTGTAGTATATTTATACAATGTGCACAATTACTGTAGTATATTTATACGATGTGCACAATTACTGTAGTATATTTATACAGTGTGCACAATTACTGTAGTATATTTATACAGTGTGCACAATTTTTGTAATATATTTATACGGTGTGCACAATTACTGTAGTATATTTATACAGTGTGCACAATTACTGTAATATATTTATACAATGTGCACAATTACTGTAGTATATTTATACAGTGTGCACAATTACTGTAATATATTTATACGGTGTGCACAATTACTGTAGTATATTTATAAAATGTGCACACTTACTGTTGTATATTTATACAATTTGCACAATGAGTGTAGTATATTTATACAATGTGCACAATTACTGTAGTATATTTATACAGTGTGCACAATTACTGTAATATATTTATACGATGTGTACAATTACTGTAGTATATTTATACAATGTGCACAATAACTGTAGTATATTTATATAATGTGCACAATTACTGTAGTATATTTAAAGTGTGCACATATACTGTAGTATATTTATACAATGTGCACAATTACTGTAGTATATTTTTACAATTTGTACATTTACTGTTGTATATTTATACAATGTGCACAAAGAGTGTAGTATATTTATACAATGTGCACAATGAGTATAGTATATTTATACAATGTGCACAATTACTGTAGCATATTTATACATTGTGCACAATTACTGTAATATATTTATACGATGTGCACAATTACTGTAGTATATTTATACAGTGTGCACAATTATTGTAGTATATTTATACAATGTGCACAATTACTGTAGTATATTTATACAATGTGCACAGTTACTGTAGTATATTTATACAGTGTGCACAATTATTGTAGTATATTTATACAATGTGCACAATTACTGTAGTATATTTATACAATGTGCACAATTACTGTAGTATATTTATACAGTGTGCACAATCACTGTAGTATATTTATACAATGTGCACAATTACTGTAGTAGATTTTTACAATGTGCACAATTACTGTAGTATATTAATATGATGTGCACAATTACTGTAATATATTTATACGATGTGCACAATTACTGTAGTATATTTATACATTGTGCACAATTACTGTAGTATATTTATACAGTGTGCACAATTACTGTAGTATATTTATACAATGTGCACAATTACTGTAGTATATTTATACAATGTGCACAATTACTGTAGTATATTTATACGATGTGCACAATTACTGTTGTATATTTATACAATGTGCACAATCAGTCTAGTATATTTATACAATGTGCACAATTACTGTAGTATATTTATAAAATGTGCACAATTACTGTAGTATATTTATACAGTGTGCACAATTATTGTAGTAAATTTATACAATGTGCACAATTACTGTAGTATATTTATACAATGTGCACAATTACTGTAGTATATTTATACAGTGTGCACAATTACTGTAATATATTTATACGGTGTGCACAATTACTGTAGTATATTTATACAGTGTGCACAATTACTGTAATATATTTATACAATGTGCACAATTACTGTAGTATATTTATACAGTGTGCACAATTTTTGTAATATATTTATACGGTGTGCACAATTACTGTAGTATATTTATACAGTGTGCACAATTACTGTAACATATTTATAAAATGTGCACAATTACTGTAGTATATTTATACAGTGTGCACAATTACTGTAGTATATTTATACGATGTGCACGATCACTGTAGTATATTTTTACAATGTGCACAATTACTGTAGTATATTTATACGATGTGCACAATTACTGTAGTATATTTATACAATGTGCACAATCAGTCTAGTATATTTATACAATGTGCACAATTACTGTAGTATATTTATACGATGTGCACAATTACTGTAGTATATTTATACAATGTGCACAATCAGTCTAGTATATTTATACAATGTGCACAATTACTGTAGTATATTTATACAGTGTGCACAATTACTGTAGTATATTTATACAATGTGCACAATTACTGTAGTATATTTATACAATGTGCACAATTACTGTAGTATATTTATACGATGTGCACAATTACTGTTGTATATTTATACAATGTGCACAATCAGTCTAGTATATTTATACAATGTGCACAATTACTGTAGTATATTTATACATTGTGCACAATTACTGTAGTATATTTATACAATGTGCACAATTACTGTAGTATATTTATACAATGTGCACAATTACTGTAGTATATTTATACAATGTGCACAATTACTGTAATATATTTATACGATGTGCATAATTACTGTAGTATATTTATACAGTGTGCACAATCACTGTAGTATATTTATACAATGTGCACAATTACTGTAGTACATTTATACAATGTGCACAATTACTGTAGTATATTTATACATTGTGCACAATAACTGTAGTATATTTATACAGTGTGCACAATTATTGTAGTATATTTATACAATGTGCACAATTACTGTTGTAATGTGCACAATTACTGTAATATATTTATATGGTGTGCACAATTACTGTAGTATATTTATACAGTGTGCACAATTACTGTAGTATATTTATATAATGTGCACAATTACTGTAGTATATTTAAAGTGTGCACATATGCTGTAGTATATTTATACAGTGTGCACAATTACTCTCATATATTTATACAATGTGCACAATTACTGTAGTATATTTTTACAATTTGTACAATTACTGTCGTATATTTATACAATGTGCACAATGAGCATAGTATATTTATACAATGTGCACAATGAGTGTAGTATATTTATACAGTGTGCACAATTATTGTAGTATATTTATACAATGTGCACACTTACTGCTGTATATTTATACAATGTGCAAAATGAGTGTAGTATATTTATACAATTTGCACAATGAGTGTAGTATATTTATACAATGTGCACAATTACTGTAGTATATTTATACAGTGTGCACAATTACTGTAATATATTTATACAGTGTGCACAATTACTGTAGTATATTTATACAATGTGCACAATTATTGTAGAATATTTATCCAGTGTGCACAATTACTGTAATATATTTATAGTATGCACAATTACTGTAGTATATTTATACAGTGTGCACATTCTAGTATATTTATACAATGTGCACAATCACTGTTGTATATTTATACAGTGTGCACAATTACTGTAGTATATTTATACAGTGTGCACAATTACTGTAGTATATTTATACAATGTGCACAATTACTGTAGTATATTTATACGATGTGCACAATTACTGTAATATATTTATACGATGTGCACAATTTTTGTAATTTATTTATACGGTGTGCACAATAACTGTAGTATATTTATACAATGTGCACAATAACTGTAGTATATTTATATAATGTGCACAATTACTGTAGTATATTTAAAGTGTGCACATATACTGTAGTATATTTATACAGTGTGCACAATTACTGTCGTATATTTATACAATGTGCACAATTACTGTAGTATATTTTTACAATTTGTACAATTACTGTCGTATATTTATACAATGTGCACAATGACCATAGTATATTTATACAATGTGCACAATGAGTTTAGTATATTTATACAATGTGCACAATGAGTATAGTATATTTATACAATGTGCACAATTACTGTAGCATATTTATACAGTGTGCACAAGTACTGTAATATATTTATACGATGTGCACAATTACAGTACTATATTTATACAGTGTGCACAATTATTGTAGTATATTTATACAATGTGCACAATTACTGTAGTATATTTATTCAGTGTGCACAATTACTGTAGTATATTTATACAATGTGCACAATTACTGTAGTATATTTATACAGTGTGCACAATTTTTGTAATATATTTATACGGTGTGCACAATTACTGTAGTATATTTATACAGTGTGCACAATTACTGTAATATATTTATACAATGTGCACAATTACTGTAGTATATTTATACAGTGTGCACAATTACTGTAGTATATTTATACGATGTGCACAATTACTGTAATATATTTATACGATGTGCACAATTTTTGTAATTTATTTATACGGTGTGCACAATTACTGTAGTATATTTATACAATGTGCACAATTACTGTAGTAGATTTTTACAATGTGCACAATAACTGTAGTATATTTATACAATGTGCACAATCAGTCTAGTATATTTATACAATGTGCACAATTACTGTAATATATTTATACGATGTGCACAATTACTGTAGTATATTTATACAGTGTGCACAATCACTGTAGTATATTTATACAATGTGCACAATTACTGTAGTAGATTTTTACAATGTGCACAATTACTGTAGTATATTTATACAATGTGCACAATCAGTCTAGTATATTTATACGATGTGCACAATTACTGTAGTATATTTATACAATGTGCACAATTACTGTAGTATATTTATACAATGTGCACAATTACTGTAGTATATTTATACAATGTGCACAATTACTGTAGTATATTTATACAATGTGCACAATCAGTCTAGTATATTTATACAATGTGCACAATTACTGTAGTATATTTATACAGTGTGCACAATTACTGTAGTATATTCATACAATGTGCACAATTACTGTAATATATTTTTACAATGTGCACAATTACTGTAGTATATTTATAAAATGTGCACACTTATTGTTGTATATTTATACAATGTACACAATTACTGTAGTATATTTATACAGTGTGCACAATTACTGTAGTATATTCATACAATGTGCACAATTACTGTAATATATTTTTACAATGTGCACAATTACTGTAGTATATTTATAAAATGTGCACACTTATTGTTGTATATTTATACAATGTGCACAGTGTAGTATATTTATACAATTTGCACAATGAGTGTAGTATATTTATACAATGTGCACAATTACTGTAGTATATTTATACAGTGTGCACAATTACTGTAATATATTTATACGATGTGCACAATTACTGTAGTATATTTATACAGTGTGCAAAATTACTGTAGTATATTTATATGATGTGCACAATTACTGTAGTATATTTATACAATGTGCACAATTACAGTAGTATATTTATACGATGTGCACAATTACTGTAGTATATTTATACAGTGTGCACAATTACTGTAATATTATTATACAATGTGCACAATTACTGTAGTACATTTATACAATGTGCACAATTACTGTAGTACATTTATACAATGTGCACAATTACTGTAGTATATTTATACAGTGTGCACAATTACTGTAGTATATTTATACAATGTGCACAATTATTGTAGTATATTTATCCAGTGTGCACAATTACTGTAATATATTTATACAGTGTGCACTCTCTAGTATATTTATACAATGTGCACAATTACTGTAGTTTATTTATACAATGTGCACAATTACTGTAGTATATTTATACAATGTGCACAATCACTGTTGTATATTTATACAGTGTGCACAATTACTGTAGTATATTTATACAATGTGCACAATTACTGTAGTATATTTATATAATGTGCACAATTACGGTAGTATATTTTTACAATTTGTACAATTACTGTTGTATATTTATACAATGTGCACAATGAGCGTAGTATATTTATACAATGTGCACAATGAGTGTAGTATATTTATACAATGTGCACAATGAGTATAGCATATTTATACAATGTGCACAATTACTGTAGCATATTTATACAGTGTGCACAATTACTGTAATATATTTATACGATGTGCACAATTACTGTAGTATATTTATACAGTGTGCACAATTATTGTAGTATATTTATACAATGTGCACAATTACTGTAGTATATTTATACAATGTGCACAATTACTGTAGTATATTTATACAGTGTGCACAATTATTGTAGTATATTTATACAGTGTGCACAATTACTGTAATATATTTATACAATGTGCACAATTACTGTAGTATATTTATACAGGGTGCACAATTACTGTAGTATATTTATACAGTGTGCACAATTACTGTAATATATTTATACGGTGTGCACAATTACTGTAGTATATTTATACAATGTGCACAATTACTGTAGTATATTTATACAGTGTGCACAATTACTGTAGTATGTTTATATGATGTGCACAATTACTGTAGTATATTTATACAATGTGCACAATTACTGTAGTATATTTATACGATGTGCACAATTACTGTAGTATATTTATACAGTGTGCACAATTACTGTAGTATATTCATACAATGTGCACAATTACTGTAATATATTTTTACAATGTGCACAATTACTGTAATATATTTTTACAATGTGCACAATTACTGTAGTATATTTATACAATGTGCACAATTACTGTAGTAGATTTTTACAATGTGCACAATTACTGTAGTATATTTATACAGTGTGCACAATTACTGTAGTATATTTATACAATGTGCACAATTATTGTAGAATATTTATCCAGTGTGCACAATTACTGTAATATATTTATACGATGTGCACAATTACTGTAGTATATTTATACAGTGTGCACAATTACTGTAGTATATTTATATGATGTGCACAATTACTGTAGTATATTTATACAATGTGCACAATTACTGTAGTATATTTATACGATGTGCACAATCACAGTAGTATATTTATACAGTGTGCACAATTACTGTAATATATTTATACAATGTGCACAATTACTGTATTATATTTATACAGTGTGCACAATTACTGTAGTATATTTATACAATGTGCACAATCACTGTTGTATATTTATACAGTGTGCACAATTACTGTAGTATATTTATACAGTGTGCACAATTACTGTAGTATATTTATACAATGTGCACAATAACTGTAGTATATTTATACAATGTGCACAATAACTGTAGTATATTTATATAATGTGCACAGTTACTGTAGTATATTTAAAGTGTGCACATATACTGTAGTATATTTATACAGTGTGCACAATTACTGTCGTATATTTATACAATGTGCACAATTACTGTAGTATATTTTTACAATTTGTACAATTACTGTCGTATATTTATACAATGTGCACAATGACCGTAGTATATTTATACAATGTGCACAATGAGTTTAGTATATTTATACAATGTGCACAATGAGTATAGTATATTTATACAATGTGCACAATTACTGTAGCATATTTATACAGTGTGCACAAGTACTGTAATATATTTATACGATGTGCACAATTACAGTACTATATTTATACAGTGTGCACAATTATTGTAGTATATTTATACAATGTGCACAATTACTGTAGTATATTTATACAGTGTGCACAATTACTGTAATATATTTATACAGTGTGCACAATTACTGTAGTATATTTATACAATGTGCACAATTATTGTAGAATATTTATCCAGTGTGCACAATTACTGTAATATATTTATAGTATGCACAATTACTGTAGTATATTTATACAGTGTGCACATTCTAGTATATTTATACAATGTGCACAATCACTGTTGTATATTTATACAGTGTGCACAATTACTGTAGTATATTTATACAGTGTGCACAATTACTGTAGTATATTTATACAATGTGCACAATTACTGTAGTATATTTATACGATGTGCACAATTACTGTAATATATTTATACGATGTGCACAATTTTTGTAATTTATTTATACGGTGTGCACAATAACTGTAGTATATTTATACAATGTGCACAATAACTGTAGTATATTTATATAATGTGCACAATTACTGTAGTATATTTAAAGTGTGCACATATACTGTAGTATATTTATACAGTGTGCACAATTACTGTCGTATATTTATACAATGTGCACAATTACTGTAGTATATTTTTACAATTTGTACAATTACTGTCGTATATTTATACAATGTGCACAATGACCGTAGTATATTTATACAATGTGCACAATGAGTTTAGTATATTTATACAATGTGCACAATGAGTATAGTATATTTATACAATGTGCACAATTACTGTAGCATATTTATACAGTGTGCACAAGTACTGTAATATATTTATACGATGTGCACAATTACAGTACTATATTTATACAGTGTGCACAATTATTGTAGTATATTTATACAATGTGCACAATTACTGTAGTATATTTATACGATGTGCACAATTACTGTAATATATTTATACGATGTGCACAATTTTTGTAATTTATTTATACGGTGTGCACAATTACTGTAGTATATTTATACAGTGTGCACAATTACTGTAGTATATTTATACAATGTGCACAATTACTGTAGTATATTTATACAGTGTGCACAAGTTTTTGTAATATATTTATACGGTGTGCACAATTACTGTAGTATATTTATACAGTGTGCACAATTACTGTAATATATTTATACAATGTGCACAATTACTGTAGTATATTTATACAGTGTGCACAATTACTGTAGTATATTTATACAGTGTGCACAATCACTGTAGTATATTTATACAATGTGCACAATTACTGTAGTAGATTTTTACAATGTGCACAATAACTGTAGTATATTTATACAATGTGCACAATCAGTCTAGTATATTTATACAATGTGCACAATTACTGTAGTATATTTATACAATGTGCACAATTACTGTAGTATATTTATACAGTGTGCACAATTACTGTAATATATTTATACAATGTGCACAATTACTGTAGTATAATTATACAGTGTGCACAATTACTGTAGTATATTTATACAATGTGCACAATCACTGTAGTATATTTATACAATGTGCACAATTACTGTAGTATATTAATATGATGTGCACAATTACTGTAATATATTTATACGATGTGCACAATTACTGTAGTATATTTATACAGTGTGCACAATCACTGTAGTATATTTATACAATGTGCACAATTACTGTAGTAGATTTTTACAATGTGCACAATTACTGTAGTATATTTATACAATGTGCACAATCAGTCTAGTATATTTATACGATGTGCACAATTACTGTAGTATATTTATACAATGTGCACAATTACTGTAGTATATTTATACAATGTGCACAATTACTGTAGTATATTTATACAATGTGCACAATCAGTCTAGTATATTTATACAATGTGCACAATTACTGTAGTATATTTATACAGTGTGCACAATTACTGTAGTATATTCATACAATGTGCACAATTACTGTAATATATTTTTACAATGTGCACAATTACTGTAATATATTTTTACAATGTGCACAATTACTGTAGTATATTTATAAAATGTGCACACTTATTGTTGTATATTTATACAATGTACACAATTACTGTAGTATATTTATACAGTGTGCACAATTACTGTAGTATATTCATACAATGTGCACAATTACTGTAATATATTTTTACAATGTGCACAATTACTGTAGTATATTTATAAAATGTGCACACTTATTGTTGTATATTTATACAATGTGCACAATGAGTGTAGTATATTTATACAATTTGCACAATGAGTGTAGTATATTTATACAATGTGCACAATTACTGTAGTATATTTATACAGTGTGCACAATTACTGTAATATATTTATACGATGTGCACAATTACTGTAGTATATTTATACAGTGTGCAAAATTACTGTAGTATATTTATATGATGTGCACAATTACTGTAGTATATTTATACAATGTGCACAATTACAGTAGTATATTTATACGATGTGCACAATTACTGTAGTATATTTATACAGTGTGCACAATTACTGTAATATTATTATACAATGTGCACAATTACTGTAGTACATTTATACAATGTGCACAATTACTGTAGTACATTTATACAATGTGCACAATTACTGTAGTATATTTATACAGTGTGCACAATTACTGTAGTATATTTATACAATGTGCACAATTATTGTAGTATATTTATCCAGTGTGCACAATTACTGTAGTATATTTATACAATGTGCACAATTACTGTAGTATATTTATACGATGTGCACAATCACAGTAGTATATTTATACAGTGTGCACAATTACTGTAGTATATTTATACAATGTGCACAATTACTGTAGTACATTTATACAACGTGCACAATTACTGTAGTATATTTATACAATGTGCACAATTACTGTAGTTTATTTATACAATGTGCACAATTACTGTAGTATATTTATACAATGTGCACAATCACTGTTGTATATTTATACAGTGTGCACAATTACTGTAGTATATTTATACAGTGTGCACAATTACTGTAGTATATTTATACAATGTGCACAATAACTGTAGTATATTTATACAATGTGCACAATAACTGTAGTATATTTATATAATGTGCACAATTACGGTAGTATATTTTTACAATTTGTACAATTACTGTTTTATATTTATACAATGTGCACAATGAGCGTAGTATATTTATACAATGTGCACAATGAGTGTAGTATATTTATACAATGTGCACAATGAGTGTAGTATATTTATACAATGTGCACAATGAGTATAGTATATTTATACAATGTGCACAATTACTGTAGCATATTTATACAGTGTGCACAATTACTGTAATATATTTATACGATGTGCACAATTACTGTAGTATATTTATACAGTGTGCACAATTATTGTAGTATATTTATACAATGTGCACAATTACTGTAGTATATTTATACAATGTGCACAATTACTGTAGTATATTTATACAGTGTGCACAATTATTGTAGTATATTTATACAGTGTGCACAATTACTGTAATATATTTATACAATGTGCACAATTACTGTAGTATATTTATACAGGGTGCACAATTACTGTAGTATATTTATACAGTGTGCACAATTACTGTAATATATTTATACGGTGTGCACAATTACTGTAGTATATTTATACAATGTGCACAATAACTGTAGTATATTTATACAATGTGCACAATTACTGTAATATATTTATACGATGTGAACAATTACTGTAGTATATTTATACAGTGTGCACAATTACTGTAGTATATTTATACAATGTACACAATTACTGTAGTATATTTATACAGTGTGCACAATTACTGTAGTATATTCATACAATGTGCACAATTACTGTAGTATATTTTTACAATGTGCACAATTACTGTAGTATATTTTTACAATGTGCACAATTACTGTAGTATATTTATAAAATGTGCACACTTACTGTTGTATATTTATACAATTTGCACAATGAGTGTAGTATATTTATACAATGTGCACAATTACTGTAATATATTTATACGATGTGCACAATTACTGTAGTATATTTATACAGTGTGCACAATTACTGTAGTATGTTTATATGATGTGCACAATTACTGTAGTATATTTATACAATGTGCACAATTACTGTAGTATATTTATACGATGTGCACAATTACTGTAGTATATTTATACAGTGTGCACAATTACTGTAATATATTTATACAATGTGCACAATTACTGTAGTATATTTATACAATGTGCACAATTACTGTAGTACATTTATACAATGTGCACAATTACTGTAGTATATTTATACAGTGTGCACAATTACTGTAATATATTTATACAGTGTGCACAATTACTGTAGTATATTTATACAGTGTGTACAATTACTGTAGTATATTTATACGATGTGCACAATCACTGTAGTATATTTATACAATGTGCACAATTACTGTAGTATATTTATATGATGTGCACAATTACTGTAGTATATTTATACAATGTGCACAATCAGTCTAGTATATTTATACAATGTGCACAATTACTGTAGTATATTTATACGATGTGCACAATTACTGTAGTATATTTATACAATGTGCACAATCAGTCTAGTATATTTATACAATGTGCACAATTACTGTAGTATATTTATACAGTGTGCACAATTACTGTAGTATATTTATACAATGTGCACAATTACTGTAGTATATTTATACAATGTGCACAATTACTGTAGTATATTTATACGATGTGCACAAATACTGTTGTATATTTATACAATGTGCACAATCAGTCTAGTATATTTATACAATGTGCACAATTACTGTAGTATATTTATACATTGTGCACAATTACTGTAGTATATTTATACAATGTGCACAATTACTGTAGTATATTTATACAATGTGCACAATTACTGTAGTATATTTATACAGGGTGCACAATTACTGTAGTATATTTATACATTATGCACAATTACTGTTGTATATTTATACAATGTGCACAATGAGCGTAGTATATTTATACAATGTGCACAATGAGTGTAGTATATTTATACAATGTGCACAATGAGTATAGTATATTTATACAATGTGCACAATTACTGTAGCATATTTATACAGTGTGCACAATTACTGTAATATATTTATACGATGTGCACAATTACTGTAGTATATTTATATAGTGTGCACAATTATTGTAGTATATTTATACAATGTGCACAATTACTGTAGTATATTTATACAATGTGCACAATTACTGTAGTATATTTATACAGTGTGCACAATTATTGTAGTATATTTATACAGTGTGCACAATTACTGTAATATATTTATACAATGTGCACAATTACTGTAGTATATTTATACAGGGTGCACAATTACTGTAGTATATTTATACGATGTGCACAATTACTGTAGTATATTTATACAGTGTGCACAATTACTGTAATATATTTATACAATGTGCACAATTACTGTAGTAGATTTATACATTGTGCACAATTACTGTAGTATATTTATACAGGGTGCACAATTACTGTAATATATTTATACAGGGTGCACAATTACTGTAATATATTTATACGATGTGCACAATTACTGTAGTATATTTATACAGTGTGCACAATTACTGTAGTATATTTATACAATGTGCACAATTACTGTAGTAGATTTTTACAATGTGCACAATTACTGTAGTATATTTATACAGTGTGCACAATTACTGTAGTATATTTATACAGTGTGCACAATTACTGTAGTATATTTATACAATGTGCACAATTACTGTAGTAGATTTTTACAATGTGCACAATTACTGTAGTATATTTATACAGTGTGCACAATTACTGTAGTATATTTATACAATGTGCACAATTACTGTAGTAGATTTTTACAATGTGCACAATTACTGTAGTATATTTATACAGTGTGCACAATTACTGTAGTATATTTATACAATGTGCACAATTATTGTAGAATATTTATCCAGTGTGCACAATTACTGTAATATATTTATACGATGTGCACAATTACTGTAGTATATTTATACAGTGTGCACAATTACTGTAGTATATTTATATGATGTGCACAATTACTGTAGTATATTTATACAATGTGCACAATTACTGTAGTATATTTATACGATGTGCACAATCACAGTAGTATATTTATACAGTGTGCACAATTACTGTAATATATTTATACAATGTGCACAATTACTGTAGTATATTTATACAATGTGCACAATTACTGTAGTACATTTATACAATGTGCACAATTACTGTAGTATATTTATACAGTGTGCACAATTACTGTAGTATATTTATACAATGTGCACAATTACTGTAGTATATTTATACAGTGTGCACACTCTAGTATATTTATACAATGTGCACAATCACTGTTGTATATTTATACAGTGTGCACAATTACTGTAGTATATTTATACAGTGTGCACAATTACTGTAGTATATTTATACAATGTGCACAATAACTGTAGTATATTTATACAATGTGCACAATAACTGTAGTATATTTATATAATGTGCACAATTACTGTAGTATATTTAAAGTGTGCACATATACTGTAGTATATTTATACAGTGTGCACAATTACTGTCGTATATTTATACAATGTGCACAATTACTGTAGTATATTTTTTACAATTTGTACAATTACTGTCGTATATTTATACAATGTGCACAATGACCGTAGTATATTTATACAATGTGCACAATGAGTTTAGTATATTTATACAATGTGCACAATGAGTATAGTATATTTATACAATGTGCACAATTACTGTAGCATATTTATACAGTGTGCACAAGTACTGTAATATATTTATACGATGTGCACAATTACAGTACTATATTTATACAGTGTGCACAATTATTGTAGTATATTTATACAATGTGCACAATTACTGTAGTATATTTATTCAGTGTGCACAATTACTGTAGTATATTTATACAAAGTGCACAATTACTGTAGTATATTTATACAGTGTGCACAATTACTGTAATATATTTATACAATGTGCACAATTACTGTAGTATATTTATACAGTGTGCACAATTACTGTAGTATATTTATACGATGTGCACAATTACTGTAATATATTTATACGATGTGCACAATTTTTGTAATTTATTTATACGGTGTGCACAATTACTGTAGTATATTTATACAGTGTGCACAATTACTGTAGTATATTTATACAATGTGCACAATTACTGTAGTATATTTATACAGTGTGCACAAGTTTTTGTAATATATTTATACGGTGTGCACAATTACTGTAGTATATTTATACAGTGTGCACAATTACTGTAATATATTTATACAATGTGCACAATTACTGTAGTATATTTATACAGTGTGCACAATTACTGTAGTATATTTATACAGTGTGCACAATCACTGTAGTATATTTATACAATGTGCACAATTACTGTAGTAGATTTTTACAATGTGCACAATAACTGTAGTATATTTATACAATGTGCACAATCAGTCTAGTATATTTATACAATGTGCACAATTACTGTAGTATATTTATACAATGTGCACAATTACTGTAGTATATTTATACAGTGTGCACAATTACTGTAATATATTTATACAATGTGCACAATTACTGTAGTATATTTATACAGTGTGCACAATTACTGTAGTATATTCATACAATGTGCACAATTTCTGTAATATATTTTTACAATGTGCACAATTACTGTAGTATATTTATAAAATGTGCACACTTATTGTTGTATATTTATACAATGTGCACAATGAGTGTAGTATATTTATACAATTTGCACAATGAGTGTAGTATATTTATACAATGTGCACAATTACTGTAGTATATTTATACAGTGTGCACAATTACTGTAATATATTTATACGATGTGCACAATTACTGTAGTATATTTATACAGTGTGCAAAATTACTGTAGTATTTTTATATGATGTGCACAATTACTGTAGTATATTTATACAATGTGCACAATTACAGTAGTATATTTATACGATGTGCACAATTACTGTAGTATATTTATACAGTGTGCACAATTACTGTAATATTATTATACAATGTGCACAATTACTGTAGTACATTTATACAATGTGCACAATTACTGTAGTACATTTATACAATGTGCACAATTACTGTAGTATATTTATACAGTGTGCACAATTACTGTAGTATATTTATACAATGTGCACAATTATTGTAGTATATTTATCCAGTGTGCACAATTACTGTAATATATTTATACAGTGTGCACACTCTAGTATATTTATACAATGTGCACAATTACTGTAGTTTATTTATACAATGTGCACAATAACTGTAGTATATTTATACAATGTGCACAATTACTGTAATATATTTATACGATGTGAACAATTACTGTAGTATATTTATACAGTGTGCACAATTACTGTAGTATATTTATACAATGTACACAATTACTGTAGTATATTTATACAGTGTGCACAATTACTGTAGTATATTCATACAATGTGCACAGTTACTGTAGTATATTTTTACAATGTGCACAATTACTGTAGTATATTTTTACAATGTGCACAATTACTGTAGTATATTTATAAAATGTGCACACTTACTGTTGTATATTTATACAATTTGCACAATGAGTGTAGTATATTTATACAATGTGCACAATCACTGTAATATATTTATACGATGTGCACAATTACTGTAGTATATTTATACAGTGTGCACAATTACTGTAGTATGTTTATATGATGTGCACAATTACTGTAGTATATTTATACAATGTGCACAATTACTGTAGTATATTTATACGATGTGCACAATTACTGTAGTATATTTATACAGTGTGCACAATTACTGTAATATATTTATACAATGTGCACAATTACTGTAGTATATTTATACAATGTGCACAATTACTGTTGTATATTTATACAATGTGCACAATCAGTCTAGTATATTTATACAATGTGCACAATTACTGTAGTATATTTATACATTGTGCACAATTACTGTAGTATATTTATACAATGTGCACAATTACTGTAGTATATTTATACAATGTGCACAATTACTGTAGTATATTTATACAATGTGCACAATTACTGTAATATATTTATACGATGTGCATAATTACTGTAGTATATTTATACAGTGTGCACAATCACTGTAGTATATTTATACAATGTGCACAATTACTGTAGTACATTTATACAATGTGCACAATTACTGTAGTATATTTATACATTGTGCACAATAACTGTAGTATATTTATACAGTGTGCACAATTATTGTAGTATATTTATACAATGTGCACAATTACTGTTGTAATGTGCACAATTACTGTAATATATTTATATGGTGTGCACAATTACTGTAGTATATTTATACAGTGTGCACAATTACTGTAGTATATTTATATAATGTGCACAATTACTGTAGTATATTTAAAGTGTGCACATATGCTGTAGTATATTTATACAGTGTGCACAATTACTCTCATATATTTATACAATGTGCACAATTACTGTAGTATATTTTTACAATTTGTACAATTACTGTCGTATATTTATACAATGTGCACAATGAGCGTAGTATATTTATACAATGTGCACAATGAGTATAGTATATTTATACAGTGTGCACAATTATTGTAGTATATTAATACAATGTGCACACTTACTGCTGTATATTTATACAATGTGCAAAATGAGTGTAGTATATTTATACACTTTGCACAATGAGTGTAGTATATTTATACAATGTGCACAATTACTGTAGTATATTTATACAGTGTGCACAATTACTGTAATATATTTATACAGTGTGCACAATTACTGTAGTATATTTATACAATGTGCACAATTATTGTAGAATATTTATCCAGTGTGCACAATTACTGTAATATATTTATAGTATGCACAATTACTGTAGTATATTTATACAGTGTGCACATTCTAGTATATTTATACAATGTGCACAATCACTGTTGTATATTTATACAGTGTGCGCAATTACTGTAGTATATTTATACAGTGTGCACAATTACTGTAGTATATTTATACAATGTGCACAATTACTGTAGTATATTTATACGATGTGCACAATTACTGTAATATATTTATACGATGTGCACAATTTTTGTAATTTATTTATACGGTGTGCACAATAACTGTAGTATATTTATACAATGTGCACAATAACTGTAGTATATTTATATAATGTGCACAATTACTGTAGTATATTTAAAGTGTGCACATATACTGTAGTATATTTATACAGTGTGCACAATTACTGTCGTATATTTATACAATGTGCACAATTACTGTAGTATATTTTTACAATTTGTACAATTACTGTCGTATATTTATACAATGTGCACAATGACCGTAGTATATTTATACAATGTGCACAATGAGTTTAGTATATTTATACAATGTGCACAATGAGTATAGTATATTTATACAATGTGCACAATTACTGTAGCATATTTATACATTGTGCACAATAACTGTAGTATATTTATACAGTGTGCACAATTATTGTAGTATATTTATACAATGTGCACAATTACTGTTGTAATGTGCACAATTACTGTAATATATTTATATGGTGTGCACAATTACTGTAGTATATTTATACAGTGTGCACAATTACTGTAGTATATTTATATAATGTGCACAATTACTGTAGTATATTTAAAGTGTGCACATATGCTGTAGTATATTTATACAGTGTGCACAATTACTCTCATATATTTATACAATGTGCACAATTACTGTAGTATATTTTTACAATTTGTACAATTACTGTCGTATATTTATACAATGTGCACAATGAGCGTAGTATATTTATACAATGTGCACAATGAGTATAGTATATTTATACAGTGTGCACAATTATTGTAGTATATTTATACAATGTGCACACTTACTGCTGTATATTTATACAATGTGCAAAATGAGTGTAGTATATTTATACACTTTGCACAATGAGTGTAGTATATTTATACAATGTGCACAATTACTGTAGTATATTTATACAGTGTGCACAATTACTGTAATATATTTATACAGTGTGCACAATTACTGTAGTATATTTATACAATGTGCACAATTATTGTAGAATATTTATCCAGTGTGCACAATTACTGTAATATATTTATAGTATGCACAATTACTGTAGTATATTTATACAGTGTGCACATTCTAGTATATTTATACAATGTGCACAATCACTGTTGTATATTTATACAGTGTGCGCAATTACTGTAGTATATTTATACAGTGTGCACAATTACTGTAGTATATTTATACAATGTGCACAATTACTGTAGTATATTTATACGATGTGCACAATTACTGTAATATATTTATACGATGTGCACAATTTTTGTAATTTATTTATACGGTGTGCACAATAACTGTAGTATATTTATACAATGTGCACAATAACTGTAGTATATTTATATAATGTGCACAATTACTGTAGTATATTTAAAGTGTGCACATATACTGTAGTATATTTATACAGTGTGCACAATTACTGTCGTATATTTATACAATGTGCACAATTACTGTAGTATATTTTTACAATTTGTACAATTACTGTCGTATATTTATACAATGTGCACAATGACCGTAGTATATTTATACAATGTGCACAATGAGTTTAGTATATTTATACAATGTGCACAATGAGTATAGTATATTTATACAATGTGCACAATTACTGTAGCATATTTATACAGTGTGCACAAGTACTGTAATATATTTATACGATGTGCACAATTACAGTACTATATTTATACAGTGTGCACAATTATTGTAGTATATTTATACAATGTGCACAATTACTGTAGTATATTTATTCAGTGTGCACAATTACTGTAGTATATTTATACAATGTGCACAATTACTGTAGTATATTTATACAGTGTGCACAATTACTGTAATATATTTATAGTATGCACAATTACTCTAGTATATTTATACAATGTGCACAATGAGTGTAGTATATTTATACAGTGTGCACAATCATTGTAGTATATTTATACAATGTGCACACTTACTGCTGTATATTTATACAATGTGCAAAATGAGTGTAGTATATTTATACAATTTGCACAATGAGTGTAGTATATTTATACAATGTGCACAATTACTGTAGTATATTTATACAGTGTGCACAATTACTGTAATATATTTATACAGTGTGCACAATTACTGTAGTATATTTATACAATGTGCACAATTATTGTAGAATATTTATCCAGTGTGCACAATTACTGTAATATATTTATAGTATGCACAATTACTGTAGTATATTTATACAGTGTGCACATTCTAGTATATTTATACAATGTGCACAATCACTGTTGTATATTTATACAGTGTGCACAATTACTGTAGTATATTTATACAGTGTGCACAATTACTGTAGTATATTTATACAATGTGCACAATTACTGTAGTATATTTATACGATGTGCACAATTACTGTAATATATTTATACGATGTGCACAATTTTTGTAATTTATTTATACGGTGTGCACAATAACTGTAGTATATTTATACAATGTGCACAATAACTGTAGTATATTTATATAATGTGCACAATTACTGTAGTATATTTAAAGTGTGCACATATACTGTAGTATATTTATACAGTGTGCACAATTACTGTCGTATATTTATACAATGTGCACAATTACTGTAGTATATTTTTACAATTTGTACAATTACTGTCGTATATTTATACAATGTGCACAATGACCGTAGTATATTTATACAATGTGCACAATGAGTTTAGTATATTTATACAATGTGCACAATGAGTATAGTATATTTATACAATGTGCACAATTACTGTAGCATATTTATACAGTGTGCACAAGTACTGTAATATATTTATACGATGTGCACAATTACAGTACTATATTTATACAGTGTGCACAATTATTGTAGTATATTTATACAATGTGCACAATTACTGTAGTATATTTATTCAGTGTGCACAATTACTGTAGTATATTTATACAATGTGCACAATTACTGTAGTATATTTATACAGTGTGCACAATTTTTGTAATATATTTATACGGTGTGCACAATTACTGTAGTATATTTATACAGTGTGCACAATTACTGTAATATATTTATACAATGTGCACAATTACTGTAGTATATTTATACAGTGTGCACAATTACTGTAGTATATTTATACGATGTGCACAATTACTGTAATATATTTATACGATGTGCACAATTTTTGTAATTTATTTATACGGTGTGCACAATTACTGTAGTATATTTATACAGTGTGCACAATTACTGTAGTATATTTATACAATGTGCACAATTACTGTAGTATATTTATACAGTGTGCACAAGTTTTTGTAATATATTTATACGGTGTGCACAATTACTGTAGTATATTTATACAGTGTGCACAATTACTGTAATATATTTATACAATGTGCACAATTACTGTAGTATATTTATACAGTGTGCACAATTACTGTAGTATATTTATACAGTGTGCACAATCACTGTAGTATATTTATACAATGTGCACAATTACTGTAGTAGATTTTTACAATGTGCACAATAACTGTAGTATATTTATACAATGTGCACAATCAGTCTAGTATATTTATACAATGTGCACAATTACTGTAATATATTTATACGATGTGCACAATTACTGTAGTATATTTATACAGTGTGCACAATCACTGTAGTATATTTATACAATGTGCACAATTACTGTAGTAGATTTTTACAATGTGCACAATTACTGTAGTATATTTATACAATGTGCACAATCAGTCTAGTATATTTATACGATGTGCACAATTACTGTAGTATATTTATACAATGTGCACAATTACTGTAGTATATTTATACAATGTGCACAATTACTGTAGTATATTTATACAATGTGCACAATCAGTCTAGTATATTTATACAATGTGCACAATTACTGTAGTATATTTATACAGTGTGCACAATTACTGTAGTATATTCATACAATGTGCACAATTACTGTAATATATTTTTACAATGTGCACAATTACTGTAGTATATTTATAAAATGTGCACACTTATTGTTGTATATTTATACAATGTACACAATTACTGTAGTATATTTATACAGTGTGCACAATTACTGTAGTATATTCATACAATGTGCACAATTACTGTAATATATTTTTACAATGTGCACAATTACTGTAGTATATTTATAAAATGTGCACACTTATTGTTGTATATTTATACAATGTGCACAGTGTAGTATATTTATACAATTTGCACAATGAGTGTAGTATATTTATACAATGTGCACAATTACTGTAGTATATTTATACAGTGTGCACAATTACTGTAATATATTTATACGATGTGCACAATTACTGTAGTATATTTATACAGTGTGCAAAATTACTGTAGTATATTTATATGATGTGCACAATTACTGTAGTATATTTATACAATGTGCACAATTACAGTAGTATATTTATACGATGTGCACAATTACTGTAGTATATTTATACAGTGTGCACAATTACTGTAATATTATTATACAATGTGCACAATTACTGTAGTACATTTATACAATGTGCACAATTACTGTAGTACATTTATACAATGTGCACAATTACTGTAGTATATTTATACAGTGTGCACAATTACTGTAGTATATTTATACAATGTGCACAATTATTGTAGTATATTTATCCAGTGTGCACAATTACTGTAATATATTTATACAGTGTGCACTCTCTAGTATATTTATACAATGTGCACAATTACTGTAGTTTATTTATACAATGTGCACAATTACTGTAGTATATTTATACAATGTGCACAATCACTGTTGTATATTTATACAGTGTGCACAATTACTGTAGTATATTTATACAGTGTGCACAATTACTGTAGTACATTTATACAATGTGCACAATTACTGTAGTACATTTATACAATGTGCACAATTACTGTAGTATATTTATACAATGTGCACAATTACTGTAGTATATTTATATAATGTGCACAATTACGGTAGTATATTTTTACAATTTGTACAATTACTGTTGTATATTTATACAATGTGCACAATGAGCGTAGTATATTTATACAATGTGCACAATGAGTGTAGTATATTTATACAATGTGCACAATGAGTATAGTATATTTATACAATGTGCACAATTACTGTAGCATATTTATACAGTGTGCACAATTACTGTAATATATTTATACGATGTGCACAATTACTGTAGTATATTTATACAGTGTGCACAATTATTGTAGTATATTTATACAATGTGCACAATTACTGTAGTATATTTATACAATGTGCACAATTACTGTAGTATATTTATACAGTGTGCACAATTATTGTAGTATATTTATACAGTGTGCACAATTACTGTAATATATTTATACAATGTGCACAATTACTGTAGTATATTTATACAGGGTGCACAATTACTGTAGTATATTTATACAGTGTGCACAATTACTGTAATATATTTATACGGTGTGCACAATTACTGTAGTATATTTATACAATGTGCACAATTACTGTAGTATATTTATACAGTGTGCACAATTACTGTAGTATGTTTATATGATGTGCACAATTACTGTAGTATATTTATACAATGTGCACAATTACTGTAGTATATTTATACGATGTGCACAATTACTGTAGTATATTTATACAGTGTGCACAATTACTGTAGTATATTCATACAATGTGCACAATTACTGTAATATATTTTTACAATGTGCACAATTACTGTAATATATTTTTACAATGTGCACAATTACTGTAGTATATTTATACAATGTGCACAATTACTGTAGTATATTTATACAGTGTGCACAATTACTGTAGTATATTTATACAGTGTGCACAATTACTGTAGTATATTTATACAATGTGCACAATTACTGTAGTAGATTTTTACAATGTGCACAATTACTGTAGTATATTTATACAGTGTGCACAATTACTGTAGTATATTTATACAATGTGCACAATTATTGTAGAATATTTATCCAGTGTGCACAATTACTGTAATATATTTATACGATGTGCACAATTACTGTAGTATATTTATACAGTGTGCACAATTACTGTAGTATATTTATATGATGTGCACAATTACTGTAGTATATTTATACAATGTGCACAATTACTGTAGTATATTTATACGATGTGCACAATCACAGTAGTATATTTATACAGTGTGCACAATTACTGTAATATATTTATACAATGTGCACAATTACTGTATTATATTTATACAGTGTGCACAATTACTGTAGTATATTTATACAATGTGCACAATTACTGTAGTATATTTATACAGTGTGCACACTCTAGTATATTTATACAATGTGCACAATCACTGTTGTATATTTATACAGTGTGCACAATTACTGTAGTATATTTATACAGTGTGCACAATTACTGTAGTATATTTATACAATGTGCACAATAACTGTAGTATATTTATACAATGTGCACAATAACTGTAGTATATTTATATAATGTGCACAATTACTGTAGTATATTTAAAGTGTGCACATATACTGTAGTATATTTATACAGTGTGCACAATTACTGTCGTATATTTATACAATGTGCACAATTACTGTAGTATATTTTTACAATTTGTACAATTACTGTCGTATATTTATACAATGTGCACAATGACCGTAGTATATTTATACAATGTGCACAATGAGTTTAGTATATTTATACAATGTGCACAATGAGTATAGTATATTTATACAATGTGCACAATTACTGTAGCATATTTATACAGTGTGCACAAGTACTGTAATATATTTATACGATGTGCACAATTACAGTACTATATTTATACAGTGTGCACAATTATTGTAGTATATTTATACAATGTGCACAATTACTGTAGTATATTTATACAGTGTGCACAATTACTGTAATATATTTATACAGTGTGCACAATTACTGTAGTATATTTATACAATGTGCACAATTATTGTAGAATATTTATCCAGTGTGCACAATTACTGTAATATATTTATAGTATGCACAATTACTGTAGTATATTTATACAGTGTGCACATTCTAGTATATTTATACAATGTGCACAATCACTGTTGTATATTTATACAGTGTGCACAATTACTGTAGTATATTTATACAGTGTGCACAATTACTGTAGTATATTTATACAATGTGCACAATTACTGTAGTATATTTATACGATGTGCACAATTACTGTAATATATTTATACGATGTGCACAATTTTTGTAATTTATTTATACGGTGTGCACAATAACTGTAGTATATTTATACAATGTGCACAATAACTGTAGTATATTTATATAATGTGCACAATTACTGTAGTATATTTTTACAATTTGTACAATTACTGTCGTATATTTATACAATGTGCACAATGACCGTAGTATATTTATACAATGTGCACAATGAGTTTAGTATATTTATACAATGTGCACAATGAGTATAGTATATTTATACAATGTGCACAATTACTGTAGCATATTTATACAGTGTGCACAAGTACTGTAATATATTTATACGATGTGCACAATTACAGTACTATATTTATACAGTGTGCACAATTATTGTAGTATATTTATACAATGTGCACAATTACTGTAGTATATTTATACAATGTGCACAATTACTGTAGTATATTTATACAATGTGCACAATTACTGTAATATATTTATACGATGTGCATAATTACTGTAGTATATTTATACAGTGTGCACAATCACTGTAGTATATTTATACAATGTGCACAATTACTGTAGTACATTTATACAATGTGCACAATTACTGTAGTATATTTATACATTGTGCACAATAACTGTAGTATATTTATACAGTGTGCACAATTATTGTAGTATATTTATACAATGTGCACAATTACTGTTGTAATGTGCACAATTACTGTAATATATTTATATGGTGTGCACAATTACTGTAGTATATTTATACAGTGTGCACAATTACTGTAGTATATTTATATAATGTGCACAATTACTGTAGTATATTTAAAGTGTGCACATATGCTGTAGTATATTTATACAGTGTGCACAATTACTCTCATATATTTATACAATGTGCACAATTACTGTAGTATATTTTTACAATTTGTACAATTACTGTCGTATATTTATACAATGTGCACAATGAGCGTAGTATATTTATACAATGTGCACAATGAGTATAGTATATTTATACAGTGTGCACAATTATTGTAGTATATTTATACAATGTGCACACTTACTGCTGTATATTTATACAATGTGCAAAATGAGTGTAGTATATTTATACAATTTGCACAATGAGTGTAGTATATTTATACAATGTGCACAATTACTGTAGTATATTTATACAGTGTGCACAATTACTGTAATATATTTATACAGTGTGCACAATTACTGTAGTATATTTATACAATGTGCACAATTATTGTAGAATATTTATCCAGTGTGCACAATTACTGTAATATATTTATAGTATGCACAATTACTGTAGTATATTTATACAGTGTGCACATTCTAGTATATTTATACAATGTGCACAATTACTGTAGTATATTTATACAGTGTGCACAATTACTGTAGTATATTTATACAATGTGCACAATTACTGTAGTATATTTATACAATGTGCACAATTACTGTAGTATATTTATACGATGTGCACAATTACTGTTGTATATTTATACAATGTGCACAATCAGTCTAGTATATTTATACAATGTGCACAATTACTGTAGTATATTTATACATTGTGCACAATTACTGTAGTATATTTATACAATGTGCACAATTACTGTAGTATATTTATACAATGTGCACAATTACTGTAGTATATTTATACAATGTGCACAATTACTGTAATATATTTATACGATGTGCATAATTACTGTAGTATATTTATACAGTGTGCACAATCACTGTAGTATATTTATACAATGTGCACAATTACTGTAGTACATTTATACAATGTGCACAATTACTGTAGTATATTTATACATTGTGCACAATAACTGTAGTATATTTATACAGTGTGCACAATTATTGTAGTATATTTATACAATGTGCACAATTACTGTTGTAATGTGCACAATTACTGTAATATATTTATATGGTGTGCACAATTACTGTAGTATATTTATACAGTGTGCACAATTACTGTAGTATATTTATATAATGTGCACAATTACTGTAGTATATTTAAAGTGTGCACATATGCTGTAGTATATTTATACAGTGTGCACAATTACTCTCATATATTTATACAATGTGCACAATTACTGTAGTATATTTTTACAATTTGTACAATTACTGTCGTATATTTATACAATGTGCACAATGAGCGTAGTATATTTATACAATGTGCACAATGAGTATAGTATATTTATACAGTGTGCACAATTATTGTAGTATATTTATACAATGTGCACACTTACTGCTGTATATTTATACAATGTGCAAAATGAGTGTAGTATATTTATACACTTTGCACAATGAGTGTAGTATATTTATACAATGTGCACAATTACTGTAGTATATTTATACAGTGTGCACAATTACTGTAATATATTTATACAGTGTGCACAATTACTGTAGTATATTTATACAATGTGCACAATTATTGTAGAATATTTATCCAGTGTGCACAATTACTGTAATATATTTATAGTATGCACAATTACTCTAGTATATTTATACAATGTGCACAATGAGTGTAGTATATTTATACAGTGTGCACAATTATTGTAGTATATTTATACAATGTGCACACTTACTGCTGTATATTTATACAATGTGCAAAATGAGTGTAGTATATTTATACAATTTGCACAATGAGTGTAGTATATTTATACAATGTGCACAATTACTGTAGTATATTTATACAGTGTGCACAATTACTGTAATATATTTATACAGTGTGCACAATTACTGTAGTATATTTATACAATGTGCACAATTATTGTAGAATATTTATCCAGTGTGCACAATTACTGTAATATATTTATAGTATGCACAATTACTGTAGTATATTTATACAGTGTGCACATTCTAGTATATTTATACAATGTGCACAATCACTGTTGTATATTTATACAGTGTGCACAATTACTGTAGTATATTTATACAGTGTGCACAATTACTGTAGTATATTTATACAATGTGCACAATTACTGTAGTATATTTATACGATGTGCACAATTACTGTAATATATTTATACGATGTGCACAATTTTTGTAATTTATTTATACGGTGTGCACAATAACTGTAGTATATTTATACAATGTGCACAATAACTGTAGTATATTTATATAATGTGCACAATTACTGTAGTATATTTAAAGTGTGCACATATACTGTAGTATATTTATACAGTGTGCACAATTACTGTCGTATATTTATACAATGTGCACAATTACTGTAGTATATTTTTACAATTTGTACAATTACTGTCGTATATTTATACAATGTGCACAATGACCGTAGTATATTTATACAATGTGCACAATGAGTTTAGTATATTTATACAATGTGCACAATGAGTATAGTATATTTATACAATGTGCACAATTACTGTAGCATATTTATACAGTGTGCACAAGTACTGTAATATATTTATACGATGTGCACAATTACAGTACTATATTTATACAGTGTGCACAATTATTGTAGTATATTTATACAATGTGCACAATTACTGTAGTATATTTATTCAGTGTGCACAATTACTGTAGTATATTTATACAATGTGCACAATTACTGTAGTATATTTATACAGTGTGCACAATTTTTGTAATATATTTATACGGTGTGCACAATTACTGTAGTATATTTATACAGTGTGCACAATTACTGTAATATATTTATACAATGTGCACAATTACTGTAGTATATTTATACAGTGTGCACAATTACTGTAGTATATTTATACGATGTGCACAATTACTGTAATATATTTATACGATGTGCACAATTTTTGTAATTTATTTATACGGTGTGCACAATTACTGTAGTATATTTATACAGTGTGCACAATTACTGTAGTATATTTATACAATGTGCACAATTACTGTAGTATATTTATACAGTGTGCACAAGTTTTTGTAATATATTTATACGGTGTGCACAATTACTGTAGTATATTTATACAGTGTGCACAATTACTGTAATATATTTATACAATGTGCACAATTACTGTAGTATATTTATACAGTGTGCACAATTACTGTAGTATATTTATACAGTGTGCACAATCACTGTAGTATATTTATACAATGTGCACAATTACTGTAGTAGATTTTTACAATGTGCACAATAACTGTAGTATATTTATACAATGTGCACAATCAGTCTAGTATATTTATACAATGTGCACAATCAGTCTAGTATATTTATACAATGTGCACAATTACTGTAATATATGTATACGATGTGCACAATTACTGTAGTATATTTATACAGTGTGCACAATCACTGTAGTATATTTATACAATGTGCACAATTACTGTAGTAGATTTTTACAATGTGCACAATTACTGTAGTATATTTATACAATGTGCACAATCAGTCTAGTATATTTATATGATGTGCACAATTACTGTAGTATATTTATACAATGTGCACAATTACTGTAGTATATTTATACAATGTGCACAATTACTGTAGTATATTTATACAATGTGCACAATCAGTCTAGTATATTTATACAATGTGCACAATTACTGTAGTATATTTATACAGTGTGCACAATTACTGTAGTATATTCATACAATGTGCACAATTACTGTAATATATTTTTACAATGTGCACAATTACTGTAGTATATTTATAAAATGTGCACACTTATTGTTGTATATTTATACAATGTACACAATTACTGTAGTATATTTATACAGTGTGCACAATTACTGTAGTATATTCATACAATGTGCACAATTACTGTAATATATTTTTACAATGTGCACAATTACTGTAGTATATTTATAAAATGTGCACACTTATTGTTGTATATTTATACAATGTGCACAGTGTAGTATATTTATACAATTTGCACAATGAGTGTAGTATATTTATACAATGTGCACAATTACTGTAGTATATTTATACAGTGTGCACAATTACTGTAATATATTTATACGATGTGCACAATTACTGTAGTATATTTATACAGTGTGCAAAATTACTGTAGTATATTTATATGATGTGCACAATTACTGTAGTATATTTATACAATGTGCACAATTACAGTAGTATATTTATACGATGTGCACAATTACTGTAGTATATTTATACAGTGTGCACAATTACTGTAATATTATTATACAATGTGCACAATTACTGTAGTACATTTATACAATGTGCACAATTACTGTAGTACATTTATACAATGTGCACAATTACTGTAGTATATTTATACAGTGTGCACAATTACTGTAGTATATTTATACAATGTGCACAATTATTGTAGTATATTTATCCAGTGTGCACAATTACTGTAATATATTTATACAGTGTGCACTCTCTAGTATATTTATACAATGTGCACAATTACTGTAGTTTATTTATACAATGTGCACAATTACTGTAGTATATTTATACAATGTGCACAATCACTGTTGTATATTTATACAGTGTGCACAATTACTGTAGTATATTTATACAGTGTGCACAATTACTGTAGTACATTTATACAATGTGCACAATTACTGTAGTACATTTATACAATGTGCACAATTACTGTAGTATATTTATACAATGTGCACAATTACTGTAGTATATTTATATAATGTGCACAATTACGGTAGTATATTTTTACAATTTGTACAATTACTGTTGTATATTTATACAATGTGCACAATGAGCGTAGTATATTTATACAATGTGCACAATGAGTGTAGTATATTTATACAATGTGCACAATGAGTATAGTATATTTATACAATGTGCACAATTACTGTAGCATATTTATACAGTGTGCACAATTACTGTAATATATTTATACGATGTGCACAATTACTGTAGTATATTTATACAGTGTGCACAATTATTGTAGTATATTTATACAATGTGCACAATTACTGTAGTATATTTATACAATGTGCACAATTACTGTAGTATATTTATACAGTGTGCACAATTATTGTAGTATATTTATACAGTGTGCACAATTACTGTAATATATTTATACAATGTGCACAATTACTGTAGTATATTTATACAGGGTGCACAATTACTGTAGTATATTTATACAGTGTGCACAATTACTGTAATATATTTATACGGTGTGCACAATTACTGTAGTATATTTATACAATGTGCACAATTACTGTAGTATATTTATACAGTGTGCACAATTACTGTAGTATGTTTATATGATGTGCACAATTACTGTAGTATATTTATACAATGTGCACAATTACTGTAGTATATTTATACGATGTGCACAATTACTGTAGTATATTTATACAGTGTGCACAATTACTGTAGTATATTCATACAATGTGCACAATTACTGTAATATATTTTTACAATGTGCACAATTACTGTAATATATTTTTACAATGTGCACAATTACTGTAGTATATTTATACAATGTGCACAATTACTGTAGTATATTTATACAGTGTGCACAATTACTGTAGTATATTTATACAGTGTGCACAATTACTGTAGTATATTTATACAATGTGCACAATTACTGTAGTAGATTTTTACAATGTGCACAATTACTGTAGTATATTTATACAGTGTGCACAATTACTGTAGTATATTTATACAATGTGCACAATTATTGTAGAATATTTATCCAGTGTGCACAATTACTGTAATATATTTATACGATGTGCACAATTACTGTAGTATATTTATACAGTGTGCACAATTACTGTAGTATATTTATATGATGTGCACAATTACTGTAGTATATTTATACAATGTGCACAATTACTGTAGTATATTTATACGATGTGCACAATCACAGTAGTATATTTATACAGTGTGCACAATTACTGTAATATATTTATACAATGTGCACAATTACTGTATTATATTTATACAGTGTGCACAATTACTGTAGTATATTTATACAATGTGCACAATTACTGTAGTATATTTATACAGTGTGCACACTCTAGTATATTTATACAATGTGCACAATCACTGTTGTATATTTATACAGTGTGCACAATTACTGTAGTATATTTATACAGTGTGCACAATTACTGTAGTATATTTATACAATGTGCACAATAACTGTAGTATATTTATACAATGTGCACAATAACTGTAGTATATTTATATAATGTGCACAATTACTGTAGTATATTTAAAGTGTGCACATATACTGTAGTATATTTATACAGTGTGCACAATTACTGTCGTATATTTATACAATGTGCACAATTACTGTAGTATATTTTTACAATTTGTACAATTACTGTCGTATATTTATACAATGTGCACAATGACCGTAGTATATTTATACAATGTGCACAATGAGTTTAGTATATTTATACAATGTGCACAATGAGTATAGTATATTTATACAATGTGCACAATTACTGTAGCATATTTATACAGTGTGCACAAGTACTGTAATATATTTATACGATGTGCACAATTACAGTACTATATTTATACAGTGTGCACAATTATTGTAGTATATTTATACAATGTGCACAATTACTGTAGTATATTTATACAGTGTGCACAATTACTGTAATATATTTATACAGTGTGCACAATTACTGTAGTATATTTATACAATGTGCACAATTATTGTAGAATATTTATCCAGTGTGCACAATTACTGTAATATATTTATAGTATGCACAATTACTGTAGTATATTTATACAGTGTGCACATTCTAGTATATTTATACAATGTGCACAATCACTGTTGTATATTTATACAGTGTGCACAATTACTGTAGTATATTTATACAGTGTGCACAATTACTGTAGTATATTTATACAATGTGCACAATTACTGTAGTATATTTATACGATGTGCACAATTACTGTAATATATTTATACGATGTGCACAATTTTTGTAATTTATTTATACGGTGTGCACAATAACTGTAGTATATTTATACAATGTGCACAATAACTGTAGTATATTTATATAATGTGCACAATTACTGTAGTATATTTAAAGTGTGCACATATACTGTAGTATATTTATACAGTGTGCACAATTACTGTCGTATATTTATACAATGTGCACAATTACTGTAGTATATTTTTACAATTTGTACAATTACTGTCGTATATTTATACAATGTGCACAATGACCGTAGTATATTTATACAATGTGCACAATGAGTTTAGTATATTTATACAATGTGCACAATGAGTATAGTATATTTATACAATGTGCACAATTACTGTAGCATATTTATACAGTGTGCACAAGTACTGTAATATATTTATACGATGTGCACAATTACAGTACTATATTTATACAGTGTGCACAATTATTGTAGTATATTTATACAATGTGCACAATTACTGTAGTATATTTATACGATGTGCACAATTACTGTAATATATTTATACGATGTGCACAATTTTTGTAATTTATTTATACGGTGTGCACAATTACTGTAGTATATTTATACAGTGTGCACAATTACTGTAGTATAGTTATACAATGTGCACAATTACTGTAGTATATTTATACAGTGTGCACAAGTTTTTGTAATATATTTATACGGTGTGCACAATTACTGTAGTATATTTATACAGTGTGCACAATTACTGTAATATATTTATACAATGTGCACAATTACTGTAGTATATTTATACAGTGTGCACAATTACTGTAGTATATTTATACAGTGTGCACAATCACTGTAGTATATTTATACAATGTGCACAATTACTGTAGTAGATTTTTACAATGTGCACAATAACTGTAGTATATTTATACAATGTGCACAATCAGTCTAGTATATTTATACAATGTGCACAATTACTGTAGTATATTTATACAATGTGCACAATTACTGTAGTATATTTATACAGTGTGCACAATTACTGTAATATATTTATACAATGTGCACAATTACTGTAGTATAATTATACAGTGTGCACAATTACTGTAGTATATTTATACAATGTGCACAATCACTGTAGTATATTTATACAATGTGCACAATTACTGTAGTATATTAATATGATGTGCACAATTACTGTAATATATTTATACGATGTGCACAATTACTGTAGTATATTTATACAGTGTGCACAATCACTGTAGTATATTTATACAATGTGCACAATTACTGTAGTAGATTTTTACAATGTGCACAATTACTGTAGTATATTTATACAATGTGCACAATCAGTCTAGTATATTTATACGATGTGCACAATTACTGTAGTATATTTATACAATGTGCACAATTACTGTAGTATATTTATACAATGTGCACAATTACTGTAGTATATTTATACAATGTGCACAATCAGTCTAGTATATTTATACAATGTGCACAATTACTGTAGTATATTTATACAGTGTGCACAATTACTGTAGTATATTCATACAATGTGCACAATTACTGTAATATATTTTTACAATGTGCACAATTACTGTAATATATTTTTACAATGTGCACAATTACTGTAGTATATTTATAAAATGTGCACACTTATTGTTGTATATTTATACAATGTACACAATTACTGTAGTATATTTATACAGTGTGCACAATTACTGTAGTATATTCATACAATGTGCACAATTACTGTAATATATTTTTACAATGTGCACAATTACTGTAGTATATTTATAAAATGTGCACACTTATTGTTGTATATTTATACAATGTGCACAATTACTGTAGTATATTTATACAATGTGCACAATCAGTCTAGTATATTTATATGATGTGCACAATTACTGTAGTATATTTATACAATGTGCACAATTACTGTAGTATATTTATACAATGTGCACAATTACTGTAGTATATTTATACAATGTGCACAATCAGTCTAGTATATTTATACAATGTGCACAATTACTGTAGTATATTTATACAGTGTGCACAATTACTGTAGTATATTCATACAATGTGCACAATTACTGTAATATATTTTTACAATGTGCACAATTACTGTAGTATATTTATAAAATGTGCACACTTATTGTTGTATATTTATACAATGTACACAATTACTGTAGTATATTTATACAGTGTGCACAATTACTGTAGTATATTCATACAATGTGCACAATTACTGTAATATATTTTTACAATGTGCACAATTACTGTAGTATATTTATAAAATGTGCACACTTATTGTTGTATATTTATACAATGTGCACAGTGTAGTATATTTATACAATTTGCACAATGAGTGTAGTATATTTATACAATGTGCACAATTACTGTAGTATATTTATACAGTGTGCACAATTACTGTAATATATTTATACGATGTGCACAATTACTGTAGTATATTTATACAGTGTGCAAAATTACTGTAGTATATTTATATGATGTGCACAATTACTGTAGTATATTTATACAATGTGCACAATTACAGTAGTATATTTATACGATGTGCACAATTACTGTAGTATATTTATACAGTGTGCACAATTACTGTAATATTATTATACAATGTGCACAATTACTGTAGTACATTTATACAATGTGCACAATTACTGTAGTACATTTATACAATGTGCACAATTACTGTAGTATATTTATACAGTGTGCACAATTACTGTAGTATATTTATACAATGTGCACAATTATTGTAGTATATTTATCCAGTGTGCACAATTACTGTAATATATTTATACAGTGTGCACTCTCTAGTATATTTATACAATGTGCACAATTACTGTAGTTTATTTATACAATGTGCACAATTACTGTAGTATATTTATACAATGTGCACAATCACTGTTGTATATTTATACAGTGTGCACAATTACTGTAGTATATTTATACAGTGTGCACAATTACTGTAGTACATTTATACAATGTGCACAATTACTGTAGTACATTTATACAATGTGCACAATTACTGTAGTATATTTATACAATGTGCACAATTACTGTAGTATATTTATATAATGTGCACAATTACGGTAGTATATTTTTACAATTTGTACAATTACTGTTGTATATTTATACAATGTGCACAATGAGCGTAGTATATTTATACAATGTGCACAATGAGTGTAGTATATTTATACAATGTGCACAATGAGTATAGTATATTTATACAATGTGCACAATTACTGTAGCATATTTATACAGTGTGCACAATTACTGTAATATATTTATACGATGTGCACAATTACTGTAGTATATTTATACAGTGTGCACAATTATTGTAGTATATTTATACAATGTGCACAATTACTGTAGTATATTTATACAATGTGCACAATTACTGTAGTATATTTATACAGTGTGCACAATTATTGTAGTATATTTATACAGTGTGCACAATTACTGTAATATATTTATACAATGTGCACAATTACTGTAGTATATTTATACAGGGTGCACAATTACTGTAGTATATTTATACAGTGTGCACAATTACTGTAATATATTTATACGGTGTGCACAATTACTGTAGTATATTTATACAGTGTGCACAATTACTGTAGTATGTTTATATGATGTGCACAATTACTGTAGTATATTTATACAATGTGCACAATTACTGTAGTATATTTATACGATGTGCACAATTACTGTAGTATATTTATACAGTGTGCACAATTACTGTAGTATATTCATACAATGTGCACAATTACTGTAATATATTTTTACAATGTGCACAATTACTGTAATATATTTTTACAATGTGCACAATTACTGTAGTATATTTATACAATGTGCACAATTACTGTAGTATATTTATACAGTGTGCACAATTACTGTAGTATATTTATACAGTGTGCACAATTACTGTAGTATATTTATACAATGTGCACAATTACTGTAGTAGATTTTTACAATGTGCACAATTACTGTAGTATATTTATACAGTGTGCACAATTACTGTAGTATATTTATACAATGTGCACAATTATTGTAGAATATTTATCCAGTGTGCACAATTACTGTAATATATTTATACGATGTGCACAATTACTGTAGTATATTTATACAGTGTGCACAATTACTGTAGTATATTTATATGATGTGCACAATTACTGTAGTATATTTATACAATGTGCACAATTACTGTAGTATATTTATACGATGTGCACAATCACAGTAGTATATTTATACAGTGTGCACAATTACTGTAATATATTTATACAATGTGCACAATTACTGTATTATATTTATACAGTGTGCACAATTACTGTAGTATATTTATACAATGTGCACAATTACTGTAGTATATTTATACAGTGTGCACACTCTAGTATATTTATACAATGTGCACAATCACTGTTGTATATTTATACAGTGTGCACAATTACTGTAGTATATTTATACAGTGTGCACAATTACTGTAGTATATTTATACAATGTGCACAATAACTGTAGTATATTTATACAATGTGCACAATAACTGTAGTATATTTATATAATGTGCACAATTACTGTAGTATATTTAAAGTGTGCACATATACTGTAGTATATTTATACAGTGTGCACAATTACTGTCGTATATTTATACAATGTGCACAATTACTGTAGTATATTTTTACAATTTGTACAATTACTGTCGTATATTTATACAATGTGCACAATGACCGTAGTATATTTATACAATGTGCACAATGAGTTTAGTATATTTATACAATGTGCACAATGAGTATAGTATATTTATACAATGTGCACAATTACTGTAGCATATTTATACAGTGTGCACAAGTACTGTAATATATTTATACGATGTGCACAATTACAGTACTATATTTATACAGTGTGCACAATTATTGTAGTATATTTATACAATGTGCACAATTACTGTAGTATATTTATACAGTGTGCACAATTACTGTAATATATTTATACAGTGTGCACAATTACTGTAGTATATTTATACAATGTGCACAATTATTGTAGAATATTTATCCAGTGTGCACAATTACTGTAATATATTTATAGTATGCACAATTACTGTAGTATATTTATACAGTGTGCACATTCTAGTATATTTATACAATGTGCACAATCACTGTTGTATATTTATACAGTGTGCACAATTACTGTAGTATATTTATACAGTGTGCACAATTACTGTAGTATATTTATACAATGTGCACAATTACTGTAGTATATTTATACGATGTGCACAATTACTGTAATATATTTATACGATGTGCACAATTTTTGTAATTTATTTATACGGTGTGCACAATAACTGTAGTATATTTATACAATGTGCACAATAACTGTAGTATATTTATATAATGTGCACAATTACTGTAGTATATTTAAAGTGTGCACATATACTGTAGTATATTTATACAGTGTGCACAATTACTGTCGTATATTTATACAATGTGCACAATTACTGTAGTATATTTTTACAATTTGTACAATTACTGTCGTATATTTATACAATGTGCACAATGACCGTAGTATATTTATACAATGTGCACAATGAGTTTAGTATATTTATACAATGTGCACAATGAGTATAGTATATTTATACAATGTGCACAATTACTGTAGCATATTTATACAGTGTGCACAAGTACTGTAATATATTTATACGATGTGCACAATTACAGTACTATATTTATACAGTGTGCACAATTATTGTAGTATATTTATACAATGTGCACAATTACTGTAGTATATTTATACGATGTGCACAATTACTGTAATATATTTATACGATGTGCACAATTTTTGTAATTTATTTATACGGTGTGCACAATTACTGTAGTATATTTATACAGTGTGCACAATTACTGTAGTATAGTTATACAATGTGCACAATTACTGTAGTATATTTATACAGTGTGCACAAGTTTTTGTAATATATTTATACGGTGTGCACAATTACTGTAGTATATTTATACAGTGTGCACAATTACTGTAATATATTTATACAATGTGCACAATTACTGTAGTATATTTATACAGTGTGCACAATTACTGTAGTATATTTATACAGTGTGCACAATCACTGTAGTATATTTATACAATGTGCACAATTACTGTAGTAGATTTTTACAATGTGCACAATAACTGTAGTATATTTATACAATGTGCACAATCAGTCTAGTATATTTATACAATGTGCACAATTACTGTAGTATATTTATACAATGTGCACAATTACTGTAGTATATTTATACAGTGTGCACAATTACTGTAATATATTTATACAATGTGCACAATTACTGTAGTATAATTATACAGTGTGCACAATTACTGTAGTATATTTATACAATGTGCACAATCACTGTAGTATATTTATACAATGTGCACAATTACTGTAGTATATTAATATGATGTGCACAATTACTGTAATATATTTATACGATGTGCACAATTACTGTAGTATATTTATACAGTGTGCACAATCACTGTAGTATATTTATACAATGTGCACAATTACTGTAGTAGATTTTTACAATGTGCACAATTACTGTAGTATATTTATACAATGTGCACAATCAGTCTAGTATATTTATACGATGTGCACAATTACTGTAGTATATTTATACAATGTGCACAATTACTGTAGTATATTTATACAATGTGCACAATTACTGTAGTATATTTATACAATGTGCACAATCAGTCTAGTATATTTATACAATGTGCACAATTACTGTAGTATATTTATACAGTGTGCACAATTACTGTAGTATATTCATACAATGTGCACAATTACTGTAATATATTTTTACAATGTGCACAATTACTGTAATATATTTTTACAATGTGCACAATTACTGTAGTATATTTATAAAATGTGCACACTTATTGTTGTATATTTATACAATGTACACAATTACTGTAGTATATTTATACAGTGTGCACAATTACTGTAGTATATTCATACAATGTGCACAATTACTGTAATATATTTTTACAATGTGCACAATTACTGTAGTATATTTATAAAATGTGCACACTTATTGTTGTATATTTATACAATGTGCACAATGAGTGTAGTATATTTATACAATTTGCACAATGAGTGTAGTATATTTATACAATGTGCACAATTACTGTAGTATATTTATACAGTGTGCACAATTACTGTAATATATTTATACGATGTGCACAATTACTGTAGTATATTTATACAGTGTGCAAAATTACTGTAGTATATTTATATGATGTGCACAATTACTGTAGTATATTTATACAATGTGCACAATTACAGTAGTATATTTTTACGATGTGCACAATTACTGTAGTATATTTATACAGTGTGCACAATTACTGTAATATTATTATACAATGTGCACAATTACTGTAGTACATTTATACAATGTGCACAATTACTGTAGTACATTTATACAATGTGCACAATTACTGTAGTATATTTATACAGTGTGCACAATTACTGTAGTATATTTATACAATGTGCACAATTATTGTAGTATATTTATCCAGTGTGCACAATTACTGTAGTATATTTATACAATGTGCACAATTACTGTAGTATATTTATACGATGTGCACAATCACAGTAGTATATTTATACAGTGTGCACAATTACTGTAGTATATTTATACAATGTGCACAATTACTGTAGTACATTTATACAATGTGCACAATTACTGTAGTATATTTATACAATGTGCACAATTACTGTAGTTTATTTATACAATGTGCACAATTACTGTAGTATATTTATACAATGTGCACAATCACTGTTGTATATTTATACAGTGTGCACAATTACTGTAGTATATTTATACAGTGTGCACAATTACTGTAGTATATTTATACAATGTGCACAATAACTGTAGTATATTTATACAATGTGCACAATAACTGTAGTATATTTATATAATGTGCACAATTACGGTAGTATATTTTTACAATTTGTACAATTACTGTTGTATATTTATACAATGTGCACAATGAGCGTAGTATATTTATACAATGTGCACAATGAGTGTAGTATATTTATACAATGTGCACAATGAGTGTAGTATATTTATACAATGTGCACAATGAGTATAGTATATTTATACAATGTGCACAATTACTGTAGCATATTTATACAGTGTGCACAATTACTGTAATATATTTATACGATGTGCACAATTACTGTAGTATATTTATACAGTGTGCACAATTATTGTAGTATATTTATACAATGTGCACAATTACTGTAGTATATTTATACAATGTGCACAATTACTGTAGTATATTTATACAGTGTGCACAATTATTGTAGTATATTTATACAGTGTGCACAATTACTGTAATATATTTATACAATGTGCACAATTACTGTAGTATATTTATACAGGGTGCACAATTACTGTAGTATATTTATACAGTGTGCACAATTACTGTAATATATTTATACGGTGTGCACAATTACTGTAGTATATTTATACAATGTGCACAATAACTGTAGTATATTTATACAATGTGCACAATTACTGTAATATATTTATACGATGTGAACAATTACTGTAGTATATTTATACAGTGTGCACAATTACTGTAGTATATTTATACAATGTACACAATTACTGTAGTATATTTATACAGTGTGCACAATTACTGTAGTATATTCATACAATGTGCACAATTACTGTAGTATATTTTTACAATGTGCACAATTACTGTAGTATATTTTTACAATGTGCACAATTACTGTAGTATATTTATAAAATGTGCACACTTACTGTTGTATATTTATACAATTTGCACAATGAGTGTAGTATATTTATACAATGTGCACAATTACTGTAATATATTTATACGATGTGCACAATTACTGTAGTATATTTATACAGTGTGCACAATTACTGTAGTATGTTTATATGATGTGCACAATTACTGTAGTATATTTATACAATGTGCACAATTACTGTAGTATATTTATACGATGTGCACAATTACTGTAGTATATTTATACAGTGTGCACAATTACTGTAATATATTTATACAATGTGCACAATTACTGTAGTATATTTATACAATGTGCACAATTACTGTAGTACATTTATACAATGTGCACAATTACTGTAGTATATTTATACAGTGTGCACAATTACTGTAATATATTTATACAGTGTGCACAATTACTGTAGTATATTTATACAGTGTGCACAATTACTGTAGTATATTTATACGATGTGCACAATCACTGTAGTATATTTATACAATGTGCACAATTACTGTAGTATATTTATATGATGTGCACAATTACTGTAGTATATTTATACAATGTGCACAATCAGTCTAGTATATTTATACAATGTGCACAATTACTGTAGTATATTTATACGATGTGCACAATTACTGTAGTATATTTATACAATGTGCACAATCAGTCTAGTATATTTATACAATGTGCACAATTACTGTAGTATATTTATACAGTGTGCACAATTACTGTAGTATATTTATACAATGTGCACAATTACTGTAGTATATTTATACAATGTGCACAATTACTGTAGTATATTTATACAATGTGCACAATTACTGTAGTATATTTATACAGGGTGCACAATTACTGTAGTATATTTATACATTGTGCACAATTACTGTTGTATATTTATACAATGTGCACAATCAGTCTAGTATATTTATACAATGTGCACAATTACTGTAGTATATTTATACATTGTGCACAATTACTGTAGTATATTTATACAATGTGCACAATTACTGTAGTATATTTATACAATGTGCACAATTACTGTAGTATATTTATACAGGGTGCACAATTACTGTAGTATATTTATACATTGTGCACAATTACTGTTGTATATTTATACAATGTGCACAATGAGCGTAGTATATTTATACAATGTGCACAATGAGTGTAGTATATTTATACAATGTGCACAATGAGTATAGTATATTTATACAATGTGCACAATTACTGTAGCATATTTATACAGTGTGCACAATTACTGTAATATATTTATACGATGTGCACAATTACTGTAGTATATTTATATAGTGTGCACAATTATTGTAGTATATTTATACAATGTGCACAATTACTGTAGTATATTTATACAATGTGCACAATTACTGTAGTATATTTATACAGTGTGCACAATTATTGTAGTATATTTATACAGTGTGCACAATTACTGTAATATATTTATACAATGTGCACAATTACTGTAGTATATTTATACAGGGTGCACAATTACTGTAGTATATTTATACGATGTGCACAATTACTGTAGTATATTTATACAGTGTGCACAATTACTGTAATATATTTATACAATGTGCACAATTACTGTAGTAGATTTATACATTGTGCACAATTACTGTAGTATATTTATACAGGGTGCACAATTACTGTAATATATTTATACGATGTGCACAATTACTGTAGTATATTTATACAGTGTGCACAATTACTGTAATATATTTATACGGTGTGCACAATTACTGTAGTATATTTATACAATGTGCACAATAACTGTAGTATATTTATACAATGTGCACAATTACTGTAATATATTTATACGATGTGAACAATTACTGTAGTATATTTATACAGTGTGCACAATTACTGTAGTATATTTATACAATGTACACAATTACTGTAGTATATTTATACAGTGTGCACAATTACTGTAGTATATTCATACAATGTGCACAATTACTGTAGTATATTTTTACAATGTGCACAATTACTGTAGTATATTTTTACAATGTGCACAATTACTGTAGTATATTTATATGATGTGCACAATTACTGTAGTATATTTATACAATGTGCACAATTACTGTAGTATATTTATACGATGTGCACAATCACAGTAGTATATTTATACAGTGTGCACAATTACTGTAGTATATTTATATGATGTGCACAATTACTGTAGTATATTTATACAATGTGCACAATTACTGTAGTATATTTATACGATGTGCACAATCACAGTAGTATATTTATACAGTGTGCACAATTACTGTAATATATTTATACAATGTGCACAATTACTGTAGTATATTTATACAATGTGCACAATTACTGTAGTACATTTATACAATGTGCACAATTACTGTAGTATATTTATACAGTGTGCACACTCTAGTATATTTATACAATGTGCACAATCACTGTTGTATATTTATACAGTGTGCACAATTACTGTAGTATATTTATACAGTGTGCACAATTACTGTAGTATATTTATACAATGTGCACAATAACTGTAGTATATTTATACAATGTGCACAATAACTGTAGTATATTTATATAATGTGCACAATTACTGTAGTATATTTAAAGTGTGCACATATACTGTAGTATATTTATACAGTGTGCACAATTACTGTCGTATATTTATACAATGTGCACAATTACTGTAGTATATTTTTTACAATTTGTACAATTACTGTCGTATATTTATACAATGTGCACAATGACCGTAGTATATTTATACAATGTGCACAATGAGTTTAGTATATTTATACAATGTGCACAATGAGTATAGTATATTTATACAATGTGCACAATTACTGTAGCATATTTATACAGTGTGCACAAGTACTGTAATATATTTATACGATGTGCACAATTACAGTACTATATTTATACAGTGTGCACAATTATTGTAGTATATTTATACAATGTGCACAATTACTGTAGTATATTTATTCAGTGTGCACAATTACTGTAGTATATTTATACAATGTGCACAATTACTGTAGTATATTTATACAGTGTGCACAATTACTGTAGTATATTTATACGATGTGCACAATTACTGTAATATATTTATACGATGTGCACAATTTTTGTAATTTATTTATACGGTGTGCACAATAACTGTAGTATATTTATACAATGTGCACAATAACTGTAGTATATTTATATAATGTGCACAATTACTGTAGTATATTTAAAGTGTGCACATATACTGTAGTAAATTTATACAGTGTGCACAATTACTGTCGTATATTTATACAATGTGCACAATTACTGTAGTATATTTTTACAATTTGTACAATTACTGTCGTATATTTATACAATGTGCACAATGACCGTAGTATATTTATACAATGTGCACAATGAGTTTAGTATATTTATACAATGTGCACAATGAGTATAGTATATTTATACAATGTGCACAATTACTGTAGCATATTTATACAGTGTGCACAAGTACTGTAATATATTTATACGATGTGCACAATTACAGTACTATATTTATACAGTGTGCACAATTATTGTAGTATATTTATACAATGTGCACAATTACTGTAGTATATTTATTCAGTGTGCACAATTACTGTAGTATATTTATACAATGTGCACAATTACTGTAGTATATTTATACAGTGTGCACAATTTTTGTAATATATTTATACGGTGTGCACAATTACTGTAGTATATTTATACAGTGTGCACAATTACTGTAATATATTTATACAATGTGCACAATTACTGTAGTATATTTATACAGTGTGCACAATTACTGTAGTATATTTATACGATGTGCACAATTACTGTAATATATTTATACGATGTGCACAATTTTTGTAATTTATTTATACGGTGTGCACAATTACTGTAGTATATTTATACAGTGTGCACAATTACTGTAGTATATTTATACAATGTGCACAATTACTGTAGTATATTTATACAGTGTGCACAAGTTTTTGTAATATATTTATACGGTGTGCACAATTACTGTAGTATATTTATACAGTGTGCACAATTACTGTAATATATTTATACAATGTGCACAATTACTGTAGTATATTTATACAGTGTGCACAATTACTGTAGTATATTTATACAGTGTGCACAATCACTGTAGTATATTTATACAATGTGCACAATTACTGTAGTAGATTTTTACAATGTGCACAATAACTGTAGTATATTTATACAATGTGCACAATCAGTCTAGTATATTTATACAATGTGCACAATTACTGTAGTATATTTATACAATGTGCACAATTACTGTAGTATATTTATACAGTGTGCACAATTACTGTAATATATTTATACAATGTGCACAATTACTGTAGTATATTTATACAGTGTGCACAATTACTGTAGTATATTCATACAATGTGCACAATTTCTGTAATATATTTTTACAATGTGCACAATTACTGTAGTATATTTATAAAATGTGCACACTTATTGTTGTATATTTATACAATGTGCACAATGAGTGTAGTATATTTATACAATTTGCACAATGAGTGTAGTATATTTATACAATGTGCACAATTACTGTAGTATATTTATACAGTGTGCACAATTACTGTAATATATTTATACGATGTGCACAATTACTGTAGTATATTTATACAGTGTGCAAAATTACTGTAGTATATTTATATGATGTGCACAATTACTGTAGTATATTTATACAATGTGCACAATTACAGTAGTATATTTATACGATGTGCACAATTACTGTAGTATATTTATACAGTGTGCACAATTACTGTAATATTATTATACAATGTGCACAATTACTGTAGTACATTTATACAATGTGCACAATTACTGTAGTACATTTATACAATGTGCACAATTACTGTAGTATATTTATACAGTGTGCACAATTACTGTAGTATATTTATACAATGTGCACAATTATTGTAGTATATTTATCCAGTGTGCACAATTACTGTAATATATTTATACAGTGTGCACACTCTAGTAAATTTATACAATGTGCACAATTACTGTAGTTTATTTATACAATGTGCACAATTACTGTAGTATATTTATACAATGTGCACAATCACTGTTGTATATTTATACAGTGTGCACAATTACTGTAGTATATTTATACAGTGTGCACAATTACTGTAGTATATTTATACAATGTGCACAATAACTGTAGTATATTTATACAATGTGCACAATAACTGTAGTATATTTATATAATGTGCACAATTACGGTAGTATATTTTTACAATTTGTACAATTACTGTTGTATATTTATACAATGTGCACAATGAGCGTAGTATATTTATACAATGTGCACAATGAGTGTAGTATATTTATACAATGTGCACAATGAGTATAGTATATTTATACAATGTGCACAATTACTGTAGCATATTTATACAGTGTGCACAATTACTGTAATATATTTATACGATGTGCACAATTACTGTAGTATATTTATACAGTGTGCACAATTATTGTAGTATATTTATACAATGTGCACAATTACTGTAGTATATTTATACAATGTGCACAATTATTGTAGTATATTTATACAGTGTGCACAATTACTGTAATATATTTATACAATGTGCACAATTACTGTAGTATATTTATACAGGGTGCACAATTACTGTAGTATATTTATACGATGTGCACAATTACTGTAGTATATTTATACAGTGTGCACAATTACTGTAATATATTTATACGGTGTGCACAATTACTGTAGTATATTTATACAATGTGCACAATAACTGTAGTATATTTATACAATGTGCACAATTACTGTAATATATTTATACGATGTGAACAATTACTGTAGTATATTTATACAGTGTGCACAATTACTGTAGTATATTTATACAATGTACACAATTACTGTAGTATATTTATACAGTGTGCACAATTACTGTAGTATATTCATACAATGTGCACAATTACTGTAGTATATTTTTACAATGTGCACAATTACTGTAGTATATTTTTACAATGTGCACAATTACTGTAGTATATTTATAAAATGTGCACACTTACTGTTGTATATTTATACAATTTGCACAATGAGTGTAGTATATTTATACAATGTGCACAATCACTGTAATATATTTATACGATGTGCACAATTACTGTAGTATATTTATACAGTGTGCACAATTACTGTAGTATGTTTATATGATGTGCACAATTACTGTAGTATATTTATACAATGTGCACAATTACTGTAGTATATTTATACGATGTGCACAATTACTGTAGTATATTTATACAGTGTGCACAATTACTGTAATATATTTATACAATGTGCACAATTACTGTAGTATATTTATACAATGTGCACAATTACTGTTGTATATTTATACAATGTGCACAATCAGTCTAGTATATTTATACAATGTGCACAATTACTGTAGTATATTTATACATTGTGCACAATTACTGTAGTATATTTATACAATGTGCACAATTACTGTAGTATATTTTTACAATTTGTACAATTACTGTCGTATATTTATACAATGTGCACAATGAGCGTAGTATATTTATACAATGTGCACAATGAGTATAGTATATTTATACAGTGTGCACAATTATTGTAGTATATTTATACAATGTGCACAATTACTGTAGTATATTTATACAATGTGCACAATTACTGTAGTATATTTATACGATGTGCACAATTACTGTTGTATATTTATACAATGTGCACAATCAGTCTAGTATATTTATACAATGTGCACAATTACTGTAGTATATTTATACATTGTGCACAATTACTGTAGTATATTTATACAATGTGCACAATTACTGTAGTATATTTATACAATGTGCACAATTACTGTAGTATATTTATACAATGTGCACAATTACTGTAATATATTTATACGATGTGCATAATTACTGTAGTATATTTATACAGTGTGCACAATCACTGTAGTATATTTATACAATGTGCACAATTACTGTAGTACATTTATACAATGTGCACAATTACTGTAGTATATTTATACATTGTGCACAATAACTGTAGTATATTTATACAGTGTGCACAATTATTGTAGTATATTTATACAATGTGCACAATTACTGTTGTAATGTGCACAATTACTGTAATATATTTATATGGTGTGCACAATTACTGTAGTATATTTATACAGTGTGCACAATTACTGTAGTATATTTATATAATGTGCACAATTACTGTAGTATATTTAAAGTGTGCACATATGCTGTAGTATATTTATACAGTGTGCACAATTACTCTCATATATTTATACAATGTGCACAATTACTGTAGTATATTTTTACAATTTGTACAATTACTGTCGTATATTTATACAATGTGCACAATGAGCGTAGTATATTTATACAATGTGCACAATGAGTATAGTATATTTATACAGTGTGCACAATTATTGTAGTATATTTATACAATGTGCACACTTACTGCTGTAAATTTATACAATGTGCAAAATGAGTGTAGTATATTTATACACTTTGCACAATGAGTGTAGTATATTTATACAATGTGCACAATTACTGTAGTATATTTATACAGTGTGCACAATTACTGTAATATATTTATACAGTGTGCACAATTACTGTAGTATATTTATACAATGTGCACAATTATTGTAGAATATTTATCCAGTGTGCACAATTACTGTAATATATTTATAGTATGCACAATTACTGTAGTATATTTATACAGTGTGCACATTCTAGTATATTTATACAATGTGCACAATCACTGTTGTATATTTATACAGTGTGCGCAAATACTGTAGTATATTTATACAGTGTGCACAATTACTGTAGTATATTTATACAATGTGCACAATTACTGTAGTATATTTATACGATGTGCACAATTACTGTAATATATTTATACGATGTGCACAATTTTTGTAATTTATTTATACGGTGTGCACAATAACTGTAGTATATTTATACAATGTGCACAATAACTGTAGTATATTTATATAATGTGCACAATTACTGTAGTATATTTAAAGTGTGCACATATACTGTAGTATATTTATACAGTGTGCACAATTACTGTCGTATATTTATACAATGTGCACAATTACTGTAGTATATTTTTACAATTTGTACAATTACTGTCGTATATTTATACAATGTGCACAATGACCGTAGTATATTTATACAATGTGCACAATGAGTTTAGTATATTTATACAATGTGCACAATGAGTATAGTATATTTATACAATGTGCACAATTACTGTAGCATATTTATACATTGTGCACAATAACTGTAGTATATTTATACAGTGTGCACAATTATTGTAGTATATTTATACAATGTGCACAATTACTGTTGTAATGTGCACAATTACTGTAATATATTTATATGGTGTGCACAATTACTGTAGTATATTTATACAGTGTGCACAATTACTGTAGTATATTTATATAATGTGCACAATTACTGTAGTATATTTAAAGTGTGCACATATGCTGTAGTATATTTATACAGTGTGCACAATTACTCTCATATATTTATACAATGTGCACAATTACTGTAGTATATTTTTACAATTTGTACAATTACTGTCGTATATTTATACAATGTGCACAATGAGCGTAGTATATTTATACAATGTGCACAATGAGTATATTATATTTATACAGTGTGCACAATTATTGTAGTATATTTATACAATGTGCAAACTTACTGCTGTATATTTATACAATGTGCAAAATGAGTGTAGTATATTTATACACTTTGCACAATGAGTGTAGTATATTTATACAATGTGCACAATTACTGTAGTATATTTATACAGTGTGCACAATTACTGTAATATATTTATACAGTGTGCACAATTACTGTAGTATATTTATACAATGTGCACAATTATTGTAGAATATTTATCCAGTGTGCACAATTACTGTAATATATTTATAGTATGCACAATTACTGTAGTATATTTATACAGTGTGCACATTCTAGTATATTTATACAATGTGCACAATCACTGTTGTATATTTATACAGTGTGCGCAATTACTGTAGTATATTTATACAGTGTGCACAATTACTGTAGTATATTTATACAATGTGCACAATTACTGTAGTATATTTATACGATGTGCACAATTACTGTAATATATTTATACGATGTGCACAATTTTTGTAATTTATTTATACGGTGTGCACAATAACTGTAGTATATTTATACAATGTGCACAATAACTGTAGTATATTTATATAATGTGCACAATTACTGTAGTATATTTAAAGTGTGCACATATACTGTAGTATATTTATACAGTGTGCACAATTACTGTCGTATATTTATACAATGTGCACAATTACTGTAGTATATTTTTACAATTTGTACAATTACTGTCGTATATTTATACAATGTGCACAATGACCGTAGTATATTTATACAATGTGCACAATGAGTTTAGTATATTTATACAATGTGCACAATGAGTATAGTATATTTATACAATGTGCACAATTACTGTAGCATATTTATACAGTGTGCACAAGTACTGTAATATATTTATACGATGTGCACAATTACAGTACTATATTTATACAGTGTGCACAATTATTGTAGTATATTTATACAATGTGCACAATTACTGTAGTATATTTATTCAGTGTGCACAATTACTGTAGTATATTTATACAATGTGCACAATTACTGTAGTATATTTATACAGTGTGCACAATTTTATTAATATATTTATACGGTGTGCACAATTACTGTAGTATATTTATACAGTGTGCAAAATTACTGTAATATATTTATACAATGTGCACAATTACTGTAGTATATTTATACAGTGTGCACAATTACTGTAGTATATTTATACGATGTGCACAATTACTGTAATATATTTATACGATGTGCACAATTTTTGTAATTTATTTATACGGTGTGCACAATTACTGTAGTATATTTATACAGTGTGCACAATTACTGTAGTATATTTATACAATGTGCACAATTACTGTAGTATATTTATACAGTGTGCACAAGTTTTTGTAATATATTTATACGGTGTGCACAATTACTGTAGTATATTTATACAGTGTGCACAATTACTGTAATATATTTATACAATGTGCACAATTACTGTAGTATATTTATACAGTGTGCACAATTACTGTAGTATATTTATACAGTGTGCACAATCACTGTAGTATATTTATACAATGTGCACAATTACTGTAGTAGATTTTTACAATGTGCACAATAACTGTAGTATATTTATACAATGTGCACAATCTGTCTAGTATATTTATACAATGTGCACAATTACTGTAGTATATTTATACAATGTGCACAATTACTGTAGTATATTTATACAATGTGCACAATCACTGTAGTATATTTATACAATGTGCACAATTACTGTAGTATATTAATATGATGTGCACAATTACTGTAATATATTTATACGATGTGCACAATTACTGTGGTATATTTATACAGTGTGCACAATCACTGTAGTATATTTATACAATGTGCACAATTACTGTAGTAGATTTTTACAATGTGCACAATTACTGTAGTATATTTATACAATGTGCACAATCAGTCTAGTATATTTATACGATGTGCACAATTACTGTAGTATATTTATACAATGTGCACAATTACTGTAGTATATTTATACAATGTGCACAATCAGTCTAGTATATTTATACAATGTGCACAATTACTGTAGTATATTTATACAGTGTGCACAATTACTGTAGTATATTCATACAATGTGCACAATTACTGTAATATATTTTTACAATGTGCACAATTACTGTAGTATATTTATAAAATGTGCACACTTATTGTTGTATATTTATACAATGTACACAATTACTGTAGTATATTTATACAGTGTGCACAATTACTGTAGTATATTCATACAATGTGCACAATTACTGTAATATATTTTTACAATGTGCACAATTACTGTAGTATATTTATAAAATGTGCACACTTATTGTTGTATATTTATACAATGTGCACAATGAGTGTAGTATATTTATACAATTTGCACAATGAGTGTAGTATATTTATACAATGTGCACAATTACTGTAGTATATTTATACAGTGTGCACAATTACTGTAATATATTTATACGATGTGCACAATTACTGTAGTATATTTATACAGTGTGCAAAATTACTGTAGTATATTTATATGATGTGCACAATTACTGTAGTATATTTATACAATGTGCACAATTACAGTAGTATATTTATACGATGTGCACAATTACTGTAGTATATTTATACAGTGTGCACAATTACTGTAATATTATTATACAATGTGCACAATTACTGTAGTACATTTATACAATGTGCACAATTACTGTAGTACATTTATACAATGTGCACAATTATTGTAGTATATTTATCCAGTGTGCACAATTACTGTAATATATTTATACAGTGTGCACACTCTAGTATATTTATACAATGTGCACAATTACTGTAGTTTATTTATACAATGTGCACAATTACTGTAGTATATTTATACAATGTGCACAATCACTGTTGTATATTTATACAGTGTGCACAATTACTGTAGTATATTTATACAGTGTGCACAATTACTGTAGTATATTTATACAATGTGCACAATAACTGTAGTATATTTATACAATGTGCACAATAACTGTAGTATATTTATATAATGTGCACAATTACGGTAGTATATTTTTACAATTTGTACAATTACTGTTGTATATTTATACAATGTGCACAATGAGCGTAGTATATTTATACAATGTGCACAATGAGTGTAGTATATTTATACAATGTGCACAATGAGTATAGTATATTTATACAATGTGCACAATTACTGTAGCATATTTATACAGTGTGCACAATTACTGTAATATATTTATACGATGTGCACAATTACTGTAGTATATTTATACAGTGTGCACAATTATTGTAGTATATTTATACAATGTGCACAATTACTGTAGTATATTTATACAATACGCACAATTACTGTAGTATATTTATACAGTGTGCACAATTATTGTAGTATATTTATACAGTGTGCACAATTACTGTAATATATTTATACAATGTGCACAATTACTGTAGTATATTTATACAGGGTGCACAATTACTGTAGTATATTTATACGATGTGCACAATTACTGTAGTATATTTATACAGTGTGCACAATTACTGTAATATATTTATACGGTGTGCACAATTACTGTAGTATATTTATACAATGTGCACAATAACTGTAGTATATTTATACAATGTGCACAATTACTGTAATATATTTATACGATGTGAACAATTACTGTAGTATATTTATACAGTGTGCACAATTACTGTAGTATATTTATACAATGTGCACAATTACTGTAGTATATTTATACAGGGTGCACAATTACTGTAGTATATTTATACGATGTGCACAATTACTGTAGTATATTTATACGATGTGCACAATTACTGTAGTATATTTATACAGTGTGCACAATTACTGTAATATTATTATACAATGTGCACAATTACTGTAGTACATTTATACAATGTGCACAATTACTGTAGTATATTTTTACAATGTGCACAATTACTGTAGTATATTTATACAGGGTGCACAATTACTGTAGTATATTTATACGATGTGCACAATTACTGTAGTATATTTATACGATGTGCACAATTACTGTAGTATATTTATACAGGGTGCACAATTACTGTAGTATATTTATACGATGTGCACAATTACTGTAGTATATTTATACAGTGTGCACAATTACTGTAATATATTCATACAATGTGCACAATTACTGTAGTATATTTTTACAATGTGCACAATTACTGTAGTATATTTTTACAATGTGCACAATTACTGTAGTATATTTATAAAATGTGCACACTTACTGTTGTATATTTATACAATTTGCACAATGAGTGTAGTATATTTATACAATGTGCACAATTACTGTAGTATATTTATACAGTGTGCACAATTACTGTAATATATTTATACAATGTGCACAATTACTGTAGTATATTTATACAATGTGCACAATTACTGTAGTACATTTATACAATGTGCACAATTACTGTAGTATATTTATACAGTGTGCACAATTACTGTAATATATTTATAGTATGCACAATTACTCTAGTATATTTATACAATGTGCACAATCACTGTTGTATATTTATACAGTGTGCACAATTACTGTAGTATATTTATACAGTGTGCACAATCACTGTAGTATATTTATACAGTGTGCACAATTACTGTAGTATATTTATACGATGTGCACAATTACTGTAGTATATTTATACAATGTTCACAATTACTGTAGTATATTTATACAATGTGCACAATTACTGTAGTATATTTATACGATGTGCACAATTACTGTAGTATATTTATACAATGTGCACAATCAGTCTAGTATATTTATACAATTTGCACAATTACTGTAGTCTATTTATACAATGTGCACAATTACTGTAGTATATTTATACAGTGTGCACAATTACTGTAGTATATTTATACAATGTGCACAATTACTGTAGTATATTTATACAGTGTGCACAATTACTGTAATATATTTATACGATGTGCACAATTACTGTAGTATATTTACACAGTGTGCACAATTACTGTAGTATATTTATACAATGTGCACAATTACTGTAGTAGATTTTTACAATGTGCACAATTACTGTAGTATATTTATACAGTGTGCACAATTACTGTAATATATTTATACAATGTGCACAATTACTGTAGTATATTTATACAATGTGCACAATTACTGTAGTATATTTATACAGTGTGCACAATTACTGTAGTATATTTATACAATGTGCACAATTACTGTAGTATATTTATACAGTGTGCACACTCTAGTATATTTATACAATGTGCACAATCACTGTTGTATATTTATACAGTGTGTCCAATTACTGTAGTATATTTATACAGTGTGCACAATTACTGTAGTATATTTATACAATGTGCACAATAACTGTAGTATATTTATACAATGTGCACAATAACTGTAGTATATTTATATAATGTGAACAATTACTGTAGTATATTTAAAGTGTGCACATATACTGTAGTATATTTATACAATGTGCACAATTACTGTAGTATATTTATACAATGTGCACAATTACTGTAGTACATTTATACAATGTGCACAATTACTGTAGTATATTTATACAGTGTGCACAATTACTGTAGTATATTTATACAATGTGCACAATTACTGTAGTAGATCTTTACAATGTGCACAATTACTGTAGTATATTTATACAATGTGCACAATTACTGTAGTATATTTATACAGTGTGCACATTGAGTGTAGTATATTTATACAATGTGCAAAATCAGTCTAGTATATTTATACAATTTGCACAATTACTGTAGTCTATTTATACAATGTGCACAATTACTGTAGTATATTTATACAGTGTGCACAATTACTGTAGTATATTTATACAATGTGCACAATTACTGTCGTATATTTATACAATGTGCACAATTACTGTAGTATATTTTTACAATTTGCACAATTACTGTAGTATATTTATACAATGTGCACAATTACTGTAGTATTTCTATACAATGTGCACTATTACTGTAGTATATTTAAACAGTGTGCACAATTACTGTAATATATTTATACGATGTGAACAATTATTGTAGTATATTTATAGAGTGTGCACAATTACTGTAGTATATTTATACAATGTACACACTTACTGTAGTATATTTATACAGTGTGCACAATTACTGTAGTATATTCATACAATGTGCACAATTACTGTAGTATATTCATACAATGTGCACAATTACTGTAACATATTTTTACAATGTGCACAATTACTGTAGTATATTTATAAAATGTGCACACTTATTGTTGTATATTTATACAATGTGCACAATGAGTGTAGTATATTTATCCAATTTGCACAATGAGTGTAGTATATTTATACAATGTGCACAATTACCTAGTATATTTATACAGTGTGCACAATTGCTGTAATATATTTATATGATGTGCACAATTACTGTAGTATATTTGTACAGTGTGCACAATTACTGTAGTATATTTATATGATGTGCACAATTACTGTAGTATATTTATACAATGTGCACAATTACTGTAGTATATTTATACAATGTGCACAATTACTGTAGTATATTTATACAATGTGCACAATTACTGTAGTACATTTATACATTGTGCACAATTACTGTCGTATATTTATACAGTGTGCACAAATACTGTAGTATATTTATACAATGTGCACAATTACTGTAGTATATTTATACAGTGTGCACACTCTAGTATATTTATACAATGTGCACAATCACTGTTGTATATTTATACAGTGTGCACAATTACTGTAGTATATTTATACAGTGTGCACAATCACTGTAGTATATTTATACAGTGTGCACAATTACTGTAGTATATTTATACGATGTGCACAATTACTGTAGTATATTTATACAATGTTCACAATTACTGTAGTATATTTATACAATGTGCACAATTACTGTAGTATATTTATACGATGTGCACAATTACTGTAGTATATTTATACAATGTGCACAATCAGTCTAGTATATTTATACAATTTGCACAATTACTGTAGTCTATTTATAAAATGTGCACAATTACTGTAGTATATTTATACAGTGTGCACATTGAGTGTAGTATATTTATACAATGTGCAAAATCAGTCTAGTATATTTATACAATTTGCACAATTACTGTAGTCTATTTATACAATGTGCACAATTACTGTAGTATATTTATACAGTGTGCACAATTACTGTAGTATATTTATACAATGTGCACAATTACTGTCGTATATTTATACAATGTGCACAATTACTGTAGTATATTTTTACAATTTGCACAATTACTGGAGTATATTTATACAATGTGCACAATTACTGTAGTATTTCTATACAATGTGCACTATGACTGTAGTATATTTAAACAGTGTGCACAATTACTGTAATATATTTATACGATGTGAACAATTATTGTATTATATTTATAGAGTGTGCACAATTACTGTAGTATATTTATACAATGTACACACTTACTGTAGTATATTTATACAGTGTGCACAATTACTGTAGTATATTCATACAATGTGCACAATTACTGTAGTATATTCATACAATGTGCACAATTACTGTAACATATTTTTACAATGTGCACAATTACTGTAGTATATTTATAAAATGTGCACACTTATTGTTGTATATTTATACAATGTGCACAATGAGTGTAGTATATTTATCCAATTTGCACAATGAGTGTAGTATATTTATACAATGTGCACAATTACCTAGTATATTTATACAGTGTGCACAATTGCTGTAATATATTTATACGATGTGCACAATTACTGTAGTATATTTGTACAGTGTGCACAATTACTGTAGTATATTTATATGATGTGCACAATTACTGTAGTATATTTATACAATGTGCACAATTACTGTAGTATATTTATACAATGTGCACAATTACTGTAGTATATTTATACAATGTGCACAATTACTGTAGTACATTTATACATTGTGCACAATTACTGTCGTATATTTATACAGTGTGCACAAATACTGTAGTATATTTATACAATGTGCACAATTACTGTAGTATATTTATACAGTGTGCACACTCTAGTATATTTATACAATGTGCACAATCACTGTTGTATATTTATACAGTGTGCACAATTACTGTAGTATATTTATACAGTGTGCACAATCACTGTAGTATATTTATACAGTGTGCACAATTACTGTAGTATATTTATACGATGTGCACAATTACTGTAGTATATTTATACAATGTTCACAATTACTGTAGTATATTTATACAATGTGCACAATTACTGTAGTATATTTATACGATGTGCACAATTACTGTAGTATATTTATACAATGTGCACAATCAGTCTAGTATATTTATACAATTTGCACAATTACTGTAGTCTATTTATACAATGTGCACAATTACTGTAGTATATTTATACAGTGTGCACAATTACTGTAGTATATTTATACAATGTGCACAATTACTGTAGTATATTTATACAGTGTGCACAATTACTGTAATATATTTATACGATGTGCACAATTACTGTAGTATATTTACACAGTGTGCACAATTACTGTAGTATATTTATACAATGTGCACAATTACTGTAGTAGATTTTTACAATGTGCACAATTACTGTAGTATATTTATACAGTGTGCACAATTACTGTAATATATTTATACAATGTGCACAATTACTGTAGTATATTTATACAATGTGCACAATTACTGTAGTATATTTATACAATGTGCACAATTACTGTAGTATATTTATACAGTGTGCACACTCTAGTATATTTATACAATGTGCACAATCACTGTTGTATATTTATACAGTGTGTCCAATTACTGTAGTATATTTATACAGTGTGCACAATTACTGTAGTATATTTATACAATGTGCACAATAACTGTAGTATATTTATACAATGTGCACAATAACTGTAGTATATTTATATAATGTGAACAATTACTGTAGTATATTTAAAGTGTGCACATATACTGTAGTATATTTATACAATGTGCACAATTACTGTAGTATATTTATACAATGTGCACAATTACTGTAGTACATTTATACAATGTGCACAATTACTGTAGTATATTTATACAGTGTGCACAATTACTGTAATATATTTATACAGTGTGCACAATTACTGTAGTAGATCTTTACAATGTGCACAATTACTGTAGTATATTTATATGATGTGCACAATTACTGTAGTATATTTATACGATGTGCACAATTACTGTAGTATATTTATACAATGTGCACAATCAGTCTAGTATATTTATACAATGTGCACAATTACTGTAGTATATTTATACAATGTGCACAATTACTGTAATATATTTATACGATGTGCACAATTACTGTAGTATATTTATACAGTGTGCACAATTACTGTAATATATTTATACGATGTGCACAATTACTGTAGTATATTTATACAGTGTGCACAATTACTGTAGTATATTTATACAATGTGCACAATTACTGTAGTAGATCTTTACAATGTGCACAATTACTGTAGTATATTTATACAATGTGCACAATTACTGTAGTATATTTATACAGTGTGCACATTGAGTGTAGTATATTTATACAATGTGCAAAATCAGTCTAGTATATTTATACAATTTGCACAATTACTGTAGTCTATTTATACAATGTGCACAATTACTGTAGTATATTTATACAGTGTGCACAATTACTGTAGTATATTTATACAATGTGCACAATTACTGTCGTATATTTATACAATGTGCACAATTACTGTAGTATATTTTTACAATTTGCACAATTACTGTAGTATATTTATACAATGTGCACAATTACTGTAGTATTTCTATACAATGTGCACTATTACTGTAGTATATTTAAACAGTGTGCACAATTACTGTAATATATTTATACGATGTGAACAATTATTGTAGTATATTTATAGAGTGTGCACAATTACTGTAGTATATTTATACAATGTACACACTTACTGTAGTATATTTATACAGTGTGCACAATTACTGTAGTATATTCATACAATGTGCACAATTACTGTAGTATATTCATACAATGTGCACAATTACTGTAACATATTTTTACAATGTGCACAATTACTGTAGTATATTTATAAAATGTGCACACTTATTGTTGTATATTTATACAATGTGCACAATGAGTGTAGTATATTTATCCAATTTGCACAATGAGTGTAGTATATTTATACAATGTGCACAATTACCTAGTATATTTATACAGTGTGCACAATTGCTGTAATATATTTATACGATGTGCACAATTACTGTAGTATATTTGTACAGTGTGCACAATTACTGTAGTATATTTATATGATGTGCACAATTACTGTAGTATATTTATACAATGTGCACAATTACTGTAGTATATTTATACAATGTGCACAATTACTGTAGTATATTTATACAATGTGCACAATTACTGTAGTACATTTATACATTGTGCACAATTACTGTCGTATATTTATACAGTGTGCACAAATACTGTAGTATATTTATACAATGTGCACAATTACTGTAGTATATTTATACAGTGTGCACACTCTAGTATATTTATACAATGTGCACAATCACTGTTGTATATTTATACAGTGTGCACAATTACTGTAGTATATTTATACAGTGTGCACAATCACTGTAGTATATTTATACAGTGTGCACAATTACTGTAGTATATTTATACGATGTGCACAATTACTGTAGTATATTTATACAATGTTCACAATTACTGTAGTATATTTATACAATGTGCACAATTACTGTAGTATATTTATACGATGTGCACAATTACTGTAGTATATTTATACAATGTGCACAATCAGTCTAGTATATTTATACAATTTGCACAATTACTGTAGTCTATTTATACAATGTGCACAATTACTGTAGTATATTTATACAGTGTGCACAATTACTGTAGTATATTTATACAATGTGCACAATTACTGTAGTATATTTATACAGTGTGCACAATTACTGTAATATATTTATACGATGTGCACAATTACTGTAGTATATTTACACAGTGTGCACAATTACTGTAGTATATTTATACAATGTGCACAATTACTGTAGTAGATTTTTACAATGTGCACAATTACTGTAGTATTTTTATACAGTGTGCACAATTACTGTAATATATTTATACAATGTGCACAATTACTGTAGTATATTTATACAATGTGCACAATTACTGTAGTATATTTATTCAGTGTGCACAATTACTGTAGTATATTTATACAATGTGCACAATTACTGTAGTATATTTATACAGTGTGCACAATTTTTGTAATATATTTATACGGTGTGCACAATTACTGTAGTATATTTATACAGTGTGCACAATTACTGTAATATATTTATACAATGTGCACAATTACTGTAGTATATTTATACAGTGTGCACAATTACTGTAGTATATTTATACGATGTGCACAATTACTGTAATATATTTATACGATGTGCACAATTTTTGTAATTTATTTATACGGTGTGCACAATTACTGTAGTATATTTATACAGTGTGCACAATTACTGTAGTATATTTATACAATGTGCACAATTACTGTAGTATATTTATACAGTGTGCACAAGTTTTTGTAATATATTTATACGGTGTGCACAATTACTGTAGTATATTTATACAGTGTGCACAATTACTGTAATATATTTATACAATGTGCACAATTACTGTAGTATATTTATACAGTGTGCACAATTACTGTAGTATATTTATACAGTGTGCACAATCACTGTAGTATATTTATACAATGTGCACAATTACTGTAGTAGATTTTTACAATGTGCACAATAACTGTAGTATATTTATACAATGTGCACAATCAGTCTAGTATATTTATACAATGTGCACAATTACTGTAGTATATTTATACAATGTGCACAATTACTGTAGTATATTTATACAGTGTGCACAATTACTGTAATATATTTATACAATGTGCACAATTACTGTAGTATATTTATACAGTGTGCACAATTACTGTAGTATATTCATACAATGTGCACAATTTCTGTAATATATTTTTACAATGTGCACAATTACTGTAGTATATTTATAAAATGTGCACACTTATTGTTGTATATTTATACAATGTGCACAATGAGTGTAGTATATTTATACAATTTGCACAATGAGTGTAGTATATTTATACAATGTGCACAATTACTGTAGTATATTTATACAGTGTGCACAATTACTGTAATATATTTATACGATGTGCACAATTACTGTAGTATATTTATACAGTGTGCAAAATTACTGTAGTATATTTATATGATGTGCACAATTACTGTAGTATATTTATACAATGTGCACAATTACAGTAGTATATTTATACGATGTGCACAATTACTGTAGTATATTTATACAGTGTGCACAATTACTGTAATATTATTATACAATGTGCACAATTACTGTAGTACATTTATACAATGTGCACAATTACTGTAGTACATTTATACAATGTGCACAATTACTGTAGTATATTTATACAGTGTGCACAATTACTGTAGTATATTTATACAATGTGCACAATTATTGTAGTATATTTATCCAGTGTGCACAATTACTGTAATATATTTATACAGTGTGCACACTCTAGTATATTTATACAATGTGCACAATTACTGTAGTTTATTTATACAATGTGCACAATTACTGTAGTATATTTATACAATGTGCACAATCACTGTTGTATATTTATACAGTGTGCACAATTACTGTAGTATATTTATACAGTGTGCACAATTACTGTAGTATATTTATACAATGTGCACAATAACTGTAGTATATTTATACAATGTGCACAATAACTGTAGTATATTTATATAATGTGCACAATTACGATAGTATATTTTTACAATTTGTACAATTACTGTTGTATATTTATACAATGTGCACAATGAGCGTAGTATATTTATACAATGTGCACAATGAGTGTAGTATATTTATACAATGTGCACAATGAGTATAGTATATTTATACAATGTGCACAATTACTGTAGCATATTTATACAGTGTGCACAATTACTGTAATATATTTATACGATGTGCACAATTACTGTAGTATATTTATACAGTGTGCACAATTATTGTAGTATATTTATACAATGTGCACAATTACTGTAGTATATTTATACAATGTGCACAATTACTGTAGTATATTTATACAGTGTGCACAATTATTGTAGTATATTTATACAGTGTGCACAATTACTGTAATATATTTATACAATGTGCACAATTACTGTAGTATATTTATACAGGGTGCACAATTACTGTAGTATATTTATACGATGTGCACAATTACTGTAGTATATTTATACAGTGTGCACAATTACTGTAATATATTTATACGGTGTGCACAATTACTGTAGTATATTTATACAATGTGCACAATAACTGTAGTATATTTATACAATGTGCACAATTACTGTAATATATTTATACGATGTGAACAATTACTGTAGTATATTTATACAGTGTGCACAATTACTGTAGTATATTTATACAATGTACACAATTACTGTAGTATATTTATACAGTGTGCACAATTACTGTAGTATATTCATACAATGTGCACAATTACTGTAGTATATTTTTACAATGTGCACAATTACTGTAGTATATTTTTACAATGTGCACAATTACTGTAGTATATTTATAAAATGTGCACACTTACTGTTGTATATTTATACAATTTGCACAATGAGTGTAGTATATTTATACAATGTGCACAATCACTGTAATATATTTATACGATGTGCACAATTACTGTAGTATATTTATACAGTGTGCACAATTACTGTAGTATGTTTATATGATGTGCACAATTACTGTAGTATATTTATACAATGTGCACAATTACTGTAGTATATTTATACGATGTGCACAATTACTGTAGTATATTTATACAGTGTGCACAATTACTGTAATATATTTATACAATGTGCACAATTACTGTAGTATATTTATACAATGTGCACAATTACTGTTGTATATTTATACAATGTGCACAATCAGTCTAGTATATTTATACAATGTGCACAATTACTGTAGTATATTTATACATTGTGCACAATTACTGTAGTATATTTATACAATGTGCACAATTACTGTAGTATATTTATACAATGTGCACAATTACTGTAGTATATTTATACAATGTGCACAATTACTGTAATATATTTATACGATGTGCATAATTACTGTAGTATATTTATACAGTGTGCACAATCACTGTAGTATATTTATACAATGTGCACAATTACTGTAGTACATTTATACAATGTGCACAATTACTGTAGTATATTTATGCATTGTGCACAATAACTGTAGTATATTTATACAGTGTGCACAATTATTGTAGTATATTTATACAATGTGCACAATTACTGTTGTAATGTGCACAATTACTGTAATATATTTATATGGTGTGCACAATTACTGTAGTATATTTATACAGTGTGCACAATTACTGTAGTATATTTATATAATGTGCACAATTACTGTAGTATATTTAAAGTGTGCACATATGCTGTAGTATATTTATACAGTGTGCACAATTACTCTCATATATTTATACAATGTGCACAATTACTGTAGTATATTTTTACAATTTGTACAATTACTGTCGTATATTTATACAATGTGCACAATGAGCGTAGTATATTTATACAATATGCACAATGAGTATAGTATATTTATACAGTGTGCACAATTATTGTAGTATATTTATACAATGTGCACACTTACTGCTGTATATTTATACAATGTGCAAAATGAGTGTAGTATATTTATACAATTTGCACAATGAGTGTAGTATATTTATACAATGTGCACAATTACTGTAGTATATTTATACAGTGTGCACAATTACTGTAATATATTTATACAGTGTGCACAATTACTGTAGTATATTTATACAATGTGCACAATTATTGTAGAATATTTATCCAGTGTGCACAATTACTGTAATATATTTATAGTATGCACAATTACTGTAGTATATTTATACAGTGTGCACATTCTAGTATATTTATACAATGTGCACAATTACTGTAGTATATTTATACAGTGTGCACAATTACTGTAGTATATTTATACAATGTGCACAATTACTGTAGTATATTTATACAATGTGCACAATTACTGTAGTATATTTATACGATGTGCACAATTACTGTTGTATATTTATACAATGTGCACAATCAGTCTAGTATATTTATACAATGTGCACAATTACTGTAGTATATTTATACATTGTGCACAATTACTGTAGTATATTTATACAATGTGCACAATTACTGTAGTATATTTATACAATGTGCACAATTACTGTAGTATATTTATACAATGTGCACAATTACTGTAATATATTTATACGATGTGCATAATTACTGTAGTATATTTATACAGTGTGCACAATCACTGTAGTATATTTATACAATGTGCACAATTACTGTAGTACATTTATACAATGTGCACAATTACTGTAGTATATTTATACATTGTGCACAATAACTGTAGTATATTTATACAGTGTGCACAATTATTGTAGTATATTTATACAATGTGCACAATTACTGTTGTAATGTGCACAATTACTGTAATATATTTATATGGTGTGCACAATTACTGTAGTATATTTATACAGTGTGCACAATTACTGTAGTATATTTATATAATGTGCACAATTACTGTAGTATATTTAAAGTGTGCACATATGCTGTAGTATATTTATACAGTGTGCACAATTACTCTCATATATTTATACAATGTGCACAATTACTGTAGTATATTTTTACAATTTGTACAATTACTGTCGTATATTTATACAATGTGCACAATGAGCGTAGTATATTTATACAATGTGCACAATGAGTATAGTATATTTATACAGTGTGCACAATTATTGTAGTATATTTATACAATGTGCACACTTACTGCTGTATATTTATACAATGTGCAAAATGAGTGTAGTATATTTATACACTTTGCACAATGAGTGTAGTATATTTATACAATGTGCACAATTACTGTAGTATATTTATACAGTGTGCACAATTACTGTAATATATTTATACAGTGTGCACAATTACTGTAGTATATTTATACAATGTGCACAATTATTGTAGAATATTTATCCAGTGTGCACAATTACTGTAATATATTTATAGTATGCACAATTACTGTAGTATATTTATACAGTGTGCACATTCTAGTATATTTATACAATGTGCACAATCACTGTTGTATATTTATACAGTGTGCGCAATTACTGTAGTATATTTATACAGTGTGCACAATTACTGTAGTATATTTATACAATGTGCACAATTACTGTAGTATATTTATACGATGTGCACAATTACTGTAATATATTTATACGATGTGCACAATTTTTTTAATTTATTTATACGGTGTGCACAATAACTGTAGTATATTTATACAATGTGCACAATAACTGTAGTATATTTATATAATGTGCACAATTACTGTAGTATATTTAAAGTGTGCACATATACTGTAGTATATTTATACAGTGTGCACAATTACTGTCGTATATTTATACAATGTGCACAATTACTGTAGTATATTTTTACAATTTGTACAATTACTGTCGTATATTTATACAATGTGCACAATGACCGTAGTATATTTATACAATGTGCACAATGAGTTTAGTATATTTATACAATGTGCACAATGAGTATAGTATATTTATACAATGTGCACAATTACTGTAGCATATTTATACAGTGTGCACAAGTACTGTAATATATTTATACGATGTGCACAATTACAGTACTATATTTATACAGTGTGCACAATTATTGTAGTATATTTATACAATGTGCACAATTACTGTAGTATATTTATTCAGTGTGCACAATTACTGTAGTATATTTATACAATGTGCACAATTACTGTAGTATATTTATACAGTGTGCACAATTTTATTAATATATTTATACGGTGTGCACAATTACTGTAGTATATTTATACAGTGTGCAAAATTACTGTAATATATTTATACAATGTGCACAATTACTGTAGTATATTTATACAGTGTGCACAATTACTGTAGTATATTTATACGATGTGCACAATTACTGTAATATATTTATACGATGTGCACAATTTTTGTAATTTATTTATACGGTGTGCACAATTACTGTAGTATATTTATACAGTGTGCACAATTACTGTAGTATATTTATACAATGTGCACAATTACTGTAGTATATTTATACAGTGTGCACAAGTTTTTGTAATATATTTATACGGTGTGCACAATTACTGTAGTATATTTATACAGTGTGCACAATTACTGTAATATATTTATACAATGTGCACAATTACTGTAGTATATTTATACAGTGTGCACAATTACTGTAGTATATTTATACAGTGTGCACAATCACTGTAGTATATTTATACAATGTGCACAATTACTGTAGTAGATTTTTACAATGTGCACAATAACTGTAGTATATTTATACAATGTGCACAATCTGTCTAGTATATTTATACAATGTGCACAATTACTGTAGTATATTTATACAATGTGCACAATTACTGTAGTATATTTATACAATGTGCACAATCACTGTAGTATATTTATACAATGTGCACAATTACTGTAGTATATTAATATGATGTGCACAATTACTGTAATATATTTATACGATGTGCACAATTACTGTAGTATATTTATACAGTGTGCACAATCACTGTAGTATATTTATACAATGTGCACAATTACTGTAGTAGATTTTTACAATGTGCACAATTACTGTAGTATATTTATACAATGTGCACAATCAGTCTAGTATATTTATACAATGTGCACAATTACTGTAATATATTTTTACAATGTGCACAATTACTGTAGTATATTTATAAAATGTGCACACTTATTGTTGTATATTTATACAATGTACACAATTACTGTAGTATATTTATACAGTGTGCACAATTACTGTAGTATATTCATACAATGTGCACAATTACTGTAATATATTTTTACAATGTGCACAATTACTGTAGTATATTTATAAAATGTGCACACTTATTGTTGTATATTTATACAATGTGCACAATGAGTGTAGTATATTTATACAATTTGCACAATGAGTGTAGTATATTTATACAATGTGCACAATTACTGTAGTATATTTATACAGTGTGCACAATTACTGTAATATATTTATACGATGTGCACAATTACTGTAGTATATTTATACAGTGTGCAAAATTACTGTAGTATATTTATATGATGTGCACAATTACTGTAGTATATTTATACAATGTGCACAATTACAGTAGTATATTTATACGATGTGCACAATTACTGTAGTATATTTATACAGTGTGCACAATTACTGTAATATTATTATACAATGTGCACAATTACTGTAGTACATTTATACAATGTGCACAATTACTGTAGTACATTTATACAATGTGCACAATTACTGTAGTATATTTATACAGTGTGCACAATTACTGTAGTATATTTATACAATGTGCACAATTATTGTAGTATATTTATCCAGTGTGCACAATTACTGTAATATATTTATACAGTGTGCACACTCTAGTATATTTATACAATGTGCACAATTACTGTAGTTTATTTATACAATGTGCACAATTACTGTAGTATATTTATACAATGTGCACAATCACTGTTGTATATTTATACAGTGTGCACAATTACTGTAGTATATTTATACAGTGTGCACAATTACTGTAGTATATTTATACAATGTGCACAATAACTGTAGTATATTTATACAATGTGCACAATAACTGTAGTATATTTATATAATGTGCACAATTACGGTAGTATATTTTTACAATTTGTACAATTACTGTTGTATATTTATACAATGTGCACAATGAGCGTAGTATATTTATACAATGTGCACAATGAGTGTAGTATATTTATACAATGTGCACAATGAGTATAGTATATTTATACAATGTGCACAATTACTGTAGCATATTTATACAGTGTGCACAATTACTGTAATATATTTATACGATGTGCACAATTACTGTAGTATATTTATACAGTGTGCACAATTATTGTAGTATATTTATACAATGTGCACAATTACTGTAGTATATTTATACAATGTGCACAATTACTGTAGTATATTTATACAGTGTGCACAATTATTGTAGTATATTTATACAGTGTGCACAATTACTGTAATATATTTATACAATGTGCACAATTACTGTAGTATATTTATACAGGGTGCACAATTACTGTAGTATATTTATACGATGTGCACAATTACTGTAGTATATTTATACAGTGTGCACAATTACTGTAATATATTTATACGGTGTGCACAATTACTGTAGTATATTTATACAATGTGCACAATAACTGTAGTATATTTATACAATGTGCACAATTACTGTAATATATTTATACGATGTGAACAATTACTGTAGTATATTTATACAGTGTGCACAATTACTGTAGTATATTTATACAATGTGCACAATTACTGTAGTATATTTATACAGGGTGCACAATTACTGTAGTATATTTATACGATGTGCACAATTACTGTAGTATATTTATACAGTGTGCACAATTACTGTAATATATTCATACAATGTGCACAATTACTGTAGTATATTTTTACAATGTGCACAATTACTGTAGTATATTTTTACAATGTGCACAATTACTGTAGTATATTTATAAAATGTGCACACTTACTGTTGTATATTTATACAATTTGCACAATGAGTGTAGTATATTTATACAATGTGCACAATTACTGTAGTATATTTATACAGTGTGCACAATTACTGTAATATATTTATACAATGTGCACAATTACTGTAGTATATTTATACAATGTGCACAATTACTGTAGTACATTTATACAATGTGCACAATTACTGTAGTATATTTATACAGTGTGCACAATTACTGTAATATATTTATAGTATGCACAATTACTCTAGTATATTTATACAATGTGCACAATCACTGTTGTATATTTATACAGTGTGCACAATTACTGTAGTATATTTATACAGTGTGCACAATCACTGTAGTATATTTATACAGTGTGCACAATTACTGTAGTATATTTATACGATGTGCACAATTACTGTAGTATATTTATACAATGTTCACAATTACTGTAGTATATTTATACAATGTGCACAATTACTGTAGTATATTTATACGATGTGCACAATTACTGTAGTATATTTATACAATGTGCACAATCAGTCTAGTATATTTATACAATTTGCACAATTACTGTAGTCTATTTATACAATGTGCACAATTACTGTAGTATATTTATACAGTGTGCACAATTACTGTAGTATATTTATACAATGTGCACAATTACTGTAGTATATTTATACAGTGTGCACAATTACTGTAATATATTTATACGATGTGCACAATTACTGTAGTATATTTACACAGTGTGCACAATTACTGTAGTATATTTATACAATGTGCACAATTACTGTAGTAGATTTTTACAATGTGCACAATTACTGTAGTATATTTATACAGTGTGCACAATTACTGTAATATATTTATACAATGTGCACAATTACTGTAGTATATTTATACAATGTGCACAATTACTGTAGTATATTTATACAGTGTGCACAATTACTGTAGTATATTTATACAATGTGCACAATTACTGTAGTATATTTATACAGTGTGCACACTCTAGTATATTTATACAATGTGCACAATCACTGTTGTATATTTATACAGTGTGTCCAATTACTGTAGTATATTTATACAGTGTGCACAATTACTGTAGTATATTTATACAATGTGCACAATAACTGTAGTATATTTATACAATGTGCACAATAACTGTAGTATATTTATATAATGTGAACAATTACTGTAGTATATTTAAAGTGTGCACATATACTGTAGTATATTTATACAATGTGCACAATTACTGTAGTATATTTATACAATGTGCACAATTACTGTAGTACATTTATACAATGTGCACAATTACTGTAGTATATTTATACAGTGTGCACAATTACTGTAGTATATTTATACAATGTGCACAATTACTGTAGTAGATCTTTACAATGTGCACAATTACTGTAGTATATTTATACAATGTGCACAATTACTGTAGTATATTTATACAGTGTGCACATTGAGTGTAGTATATTTATACAATGTGCAAAATCAGTCTAGTATATTTATACAATTTGCACAATTACTGTAGTCTATTTATACAATGTGCACAATTACTGTAGTATATTTATACAGTGTGCACAATTACTGTAGTATATTTATACAATGTGCACAATTACTGTCGTATATTTATACAATGTGCACAATTACTGTAGTATATTTTTACAATTTGCACAATTACTGTAGTATATTTATACAATGTGCACAATTACTGTAGTATTTCTATACAATGTGCACTATTACTGTAGTATATTTAAACAGTGTGCACAATTACTGTAATATATTTATACGATGTGAACAATTATTGTAGTATATTTATAGAGTGTGCACAATTACTGTAGTATATTTATACAATGTACACACTTACTGTAGTATATTTATACAGTGTGCACAATTACTGTAGTATATTCATACAATGTGCACAATTACTGTAGTATATTCATACAATGTGCACAATTACTGTAACATATTTTTACAATGTGCACAATTACTGTAGTATATTTATAAAATGTGCACACTTATTGTTGTATATTTATACAATGTGCACAATGAGTGTAGTATATTTATCCAATTTGCACAATGAGTGTAGTATATTTATACAATGTGCACAATTACCTAGTATATTTATACAGTGTGCACAATTGCTGTAATATATTTATACGATGTGCACAATTACTGTAGTATATTTGTACAGTGTGCACAATTACTGTAGTATATTTATATGATGTGCACAATTACTGTAGTATATTTATACAATGTGCACAATTACTGTAGTATATTTATACAATGTGCACAATTACTGTAGTATATTTATACAATGTGCACAATTACTGTAGTACATTTATACATTGTGCACAATTACTGTCGTATATTTATACAGTGTGCACAAATACTGTAGTATATTTATACAATGTGCACAATTACTGTAGTATATTTATACAGTGTGCACACTCTAGTATATTTATACAATGTGCACAATCACTGTTGTATATTTATACAGTGTGCACAATTACTGTAGTATATTTATACAGTGTGCACAATCACTGTAGTATATTTATACAGTGTGCACAATTACTGTAGTATATTTATACGATGTGCACAATTACTGTAGTATATTTATACAATGTTCACAATTACTGTAGTATATTTATACAATGTGCACAATTACTGTAGTATATTTATACGATGTGCACAATTACTGTAGTATATTTATACAATGTGCACAATCAGTCTAGTATATTTATACAATTTGCACAATTACTGTAGTCTATTTATAAAATGTGCACAATTACTGTAGTATATTTATACAGTGTGCACATTGAGTGTAGTATATTTATACAATGTGCAAAATCAGTCTAGTATATTTATACAATTTGCACAATTACTGTAGTCTATTTATACAATGTGCACAATTACTGTAGTATATTTATACAGTGTGCACAATTACTGTAGTATATTTATACAATGTGCACAATTACTGTCGTATATTTATACAATGTGCACAATTACTGTAGTATATTTTTACAATTTGCACAATTACTGTAGTATATTTATACAGTGTGCACAATTACTGTAGTATATTCATACAATGTGCACAATTACTGTAGTATATTCATACAATGTGCACAATTACTGTAACATATTTTTACAATGTGCACAATTACTGTAGTATATTTATAAAATGTGCACACTTATTGTTGTATATTTATACAATGTGCACAATGAGTGTAGTATATTTTTCCAATTTGCACAATGAGTGTAGTATATTTATACAATGTGCACAATTACCTAGTATATTTATACAGTGTGCACAATTGCTGTAATATATTTATACGATGTGCACAATTACTGTAGTATATTTGTACAGTGTGCACAATTACTGTAGTATATTTATATGATGTGCACAATTACTGTAGTATATTTATACAATGTGCACAATTACTGTAGTATATTTATACAATGTGCACAATTACTGTAGTATATTTATACAATGTGCACAATTACTGTAGTACATTTATACATTGTGCACAATTACTGTCGTATATTTATACAGTGTGCACAAATACTGTAGTATATTTATACAATGTGCACAATTACTGTAGTATATTTATACAGTGTGCACACTCTAGTATATTTATACAATGTGCACAATCACTGTTGTATATTTATACAGTGTGCACAATTACTGTAGTATATTTATACAGTGTGCACAATCACTGTAGTATATTTATACAGTGTGCACAATTACTGTAGTATATTTATACGATGTGCACAATTACTGTAGTATATTTATACAATGTTCACAATTACTGTAGTATATTTATACAATGTGCACAATTACTGTAGTATATTTATACGATGTGCACAATTACTGTAGTATATTTATACAATGTGCACAATCAGTCTAGTATATTTATACAATTTGCACAATTACTGTAGTCTATTTATACAATGTGCACAATTACTGTAGTATATTTATACAGTGTGCACAATTACTGTAGTATATTTATACAATGTGCACAATTACTGTAGTATATTTATACAGTGTGCACAATTACTGTAATATATTTATACGATGTGCACAATTACTGTAGTATATTTACACAGTGTGCACAATTACTGTAGTATATTTATACAATGTGCACAATTACTGTAGTAGATTTTTACAATGTGCACAATTACTGTAGTATATTTATACAGTGTGCACAATTACTGTAATATATTTATACAATGTGCACAATTACTGTAGTATATTTATACAATGTGCACAATTACTGTAGTATATTTATACAATGTGCACAATTACTGTAGTATATTTATACAGTGTGCACACTCTAGTATATTTATACAATGTGCACAATCACTGTTGTATATTTATACAGTGTGTCCAATTACTGTAGTATATTTATACAGTGTGCACAATTACTGTAGTATATTTATACAATGTGCACAATAACTGTAGTATATTTATACAATGTGCACAATAACTGTAGTATATTTATATAATGTGAACAATTACTGTAGTATATTTAAAGTGTGCACATATACTGTAGTATATTTATACAATGTGCACAATTACTGTAGTATATTTATACAATGTGCACAATTACTGTAGTACATTTATACAATGTGCACAATTACTGTAGTATATTTATACAGTGTGCACAATTACTGTAATATATTTATACAGTGTGCACAATTACTGTAGTAGATCTTTACAATGTGCACAATTACTGTAGTATATTTATATGATGTGCACAATTACTGTAGTATATTTATACGATGTGCACAATTACTGTAGTATATTTATACAATGTGCACAATCAGTCTAGTATATTTATACAATGTGCACAATTACTGTAGTATATTTATACAATGTGCACAATTACTGTAATATATTTATACGATGTGCACAATTACTGTAGTATATTTATACAGTGTGCACAATTACTGTAATATATTTATACGATGTGCACAATTACTGTAGTATATTTATACAGTGTGCACAATTACTGTAGTATATTTATACAATGTGCACAATTACTGTAGTAGATCTTTACAATGTGCACAATTACTGTAGTATATTTATACAATGTGCACAATTACTGTAGTATATTTATACAGTGTGCACATTGAGTGTAGTATATTTATACAATGTGCAAAATCAGTCTAGTATATTTATACAATTTGCACAATTACTGTAGTATATTTATACAGTGTGCACAATTACTGTAGTATATTTATACAATGTGCACAATTACTGTAGTAGATCTTTACAATGTGCACAATTACTGTAGTATATTTATACAATGTGCACAATTACTGTAGTATATTTATACAGTGTGCACATTGAGTGTAGTATATTTATACAATGTGCAAAATCAGTCTAGTATATTTATACAATTTGCACAATTACTGTAGTCTATTTATACAATGTGCACAATTACTGTAGTATATTTATACAGTGTGCACAATTACTGTAGTATATTTATACAATGTGCACAATTACTGTCGTATATTTATACAATGTGCACAATTACTGTAGTATATTTTTACAATTTGCACAATTACTGTAGTATATTTATACAATGTGCACAATTACTGTAGTATTTCTATACAATGTGCACTATTACTGTAGTATATTTAAACAGTGTGCACAATTACTGTAATATATTTATACGATGTGAACAATTATTGTAGTATATTTATAGAGTGTGCACAATTACTGTAGTATATTTATACAATGTACACACTTACTGTAGTATATTTATACAGTGTGCACAATTACTGTAGTATATTCATACAATGTGCACAATTACTGTAGTATATTCATACAATGTGCACAATTACTGTAACATATTTTTACAATGTGCACAATTACTGTAGTATATTTATAAAATGTGCACACTTATTGTTGTATATTTATACAATGTGCACAATGAGTGTAGTATATTTATCCAATTTGCACAATGAGTGTAGTATATTTATACAATGTGCACAATTACCTAGTATATTTATACAGTGTGCACAATTGCTGTAATATATTTATACGATGTGCACAATTACTGTAGTATATTTGTACAGTGTGCACAATTACTGTAGTATATTTATATGATGTGCACAATTACTGTAGTATATTTATACAATGTGCACAATTACTGTAGTATATTTATACAATGTGCACAATTACTGTAGTATATTTATACAATGTGCACAATTACTGTAGTACATTTATACATTGTGCACAATTACTGTCGTATATTTATACAGTGTGCACAAATACTGTAGTATATTTATACAATGTGCACAATTACTGTAGTATATTTATACAGTGTGCACACTCTAGTATATTTATACAATGTGCACAATCACTGTTGTATATTTATACAGTGTGCACAATTACTGTAGTATATTTATACAGTGTGCACAATCACTGTAGTATATTTATACAGTGTGCACAATTACTGTAGTATATTTATACGATGTGCACAATTACTGTAGTATATTTATACAATGTTCACAATTACTGTAGTATATTTATACAATGTGCACAATTACTGTAGTATATTTATACGATGTGCACAATTACTGTAGTATATTTATACAATGTGCACAATCAGTCTAGTATATTTATACAATTTGCACAATTACTGTAGTCTATTTATAAAATGTGCACAATTACTGTAGTATATTTATACAGTGTGCACATTGAGTGTAGTATATTTATACAATGTGCAAAATCAGTCTAGTATATTTATACAATTTGCACAATTACTGTAGTCTATTTATACAATGTGCACAATTACTGTAGTATATTTATACAGTGTGCACAATTACTGTAGTATATTTATACAATGTGCACAATTACTGTCGTATATTTATACAATGTGCACAATTACTGTAGTATATTTTTACAATTTGCACAATTACTGTAGTATATTTATACAGTGTGCACAATTACTGTAGTATATTCATACAATGTGCACAATTACTGTAGTATATTCATACAATGTGCACAATTACTGTAACATATTTTTACAATGTGCACAATTACTGTAGTATATTTATAAAATGTGCACACTTATTGTTGTATATTTATACAATGTGCACAATGAGTGTAGTATATTTTTCCAATTTGCACAATGAGTGTAGTATATTTATACAATGTGCACAATTACCTAGTATATTTATACAGTGTGCACAATTGCTGTAATATATTTATACGATGTGCACAATTACTGTAGTATATTTGTACAGTGTGCACAATTACTGTAGTATATTTATATGATGTGCACAATTACTGTAGTATATTTATACAATGTGCACAATTACTGTAGTATATTTATACAATGTGCACAATTACTGTAGTATATTTATACAATGTGCACAATTACTGTAGTACATTTATACATTGTGCACAATTACTGTCGTATATTTATACAGTGTGCACAAATACTGTAGTATATTTATACAATGTGCACAATTACTGTAGTATATTTATACAGTGTGCACACTCTAGTATATTTATACAATGTGCACAATCACTGTTGTATATTTATACAGTGTGCACAATTACTGTAGTATATTTATACAGTGTGCACAATCACTGTAGTATATTTATACAGTGTGCACAATTACTGTAGTATATTTATACGATGTGCACAATTACTGTAGTATATTTATACAATGTTCACAATTACTGTAGTATATTTATACAATGTGCACAATTACTGTAGTATATTTATACGATGTGCACAATTACTGTAGTATATTTATACAATGTGCACAATCAGTCTAGTATATTTATACAATTTGCACAATTACTGTAGTCTATTTATACAATGTGCACAATTACTGTAGTATATTTATACAGTGTGCACAATTACTGTAGTATATTTATACAATGTGCACAATTACTGTAGTATATTTATACAGTGTGCACAATTACTGTAATATATTTATACGATGTGCACAATTACTGTAGTATATTTACACAGTGTGCACAATTACTGTAGTATATTTATACAATGTGCACAATTACTGTAGTAGATTTTTACAATGTGCACAATTACTGTAGTATATTTATACAGTGTGCACAATTACTGTAATATATTTATACAATGTGCACAATTACTGTAGTATATTTATACAATGTGCACAATTACTGTAGTATATTTATACAATGTGCACAATTACTGTAGTATATTTATACAGTGTGCACACTCTAGTATATTTATACAATGTGCACAATCACTGTTGTATATTTATACAGTGTGTCCAATTACTGTAGTATATTTATACAGTGTGCACAATTACTGTAGTATATTTATACAATGTGCACAATAACTGTAGTATATTTATACAATGTGCACAATAACTGTAGTATATTTATATAATGTGAACAATTACTGTAGTATATTTAAAGTGTGCACATATACTGTAGTATATTTATACAATGTGCACAATTACTGTAGTATATTTATACAATGTGCACAATTACTGTAGTACATTTATACAATGTGCACAATTACTGTAGTATATTTATACAGTGTGCACAATTACTGTAATATATTTATACAGTGTGCACAATTACTGTAGTAGATCTTTACAATGTGCACAATTACTGTAGTATATTTATATGATGTGCACAATTACTGTAGTATATTTATACGATGTGCACAATTACTGTAGTATATTTATACAATGTGCACAATCAGTCTAGTATATTTATACAATGTGCACAATTACTGTAGTATATTTATACAATGTGCACAATTACTGTAATATATTTATACGATGTGCACAATTACTGTAGTATATTTATACAGTGTGCACAATTACTGTAATATATTTATACGATGTGCACAATTACTGTAGTATATTTATACAGTGTGCACAATTACTGTAGTATATTTATACAATGTGCACAATTACTGTAGTAGATCTTTACAATGTGCACAATTACTGTAGTATATTTATACAATGTGCACAATTACTGTAGTATATTTATACAGTGTGCACATTGAGTGTAGTATATTTATACAATGTGCAAAATCAGTCTAGTATATTTATACAATTTGCACAATTACTGTAGTCTATTTATACAATGTGCACAATTACTGTAGTATATTTATACAGTGTGCACAATTACTGTAGTATATTTATACAATGTGCACAATTACTGTCGTATATTTATACAATGTGCACAATTACTGTAGTATATTTTTACAATTTGCACAATTACTGTAGTATATTTATACAATGTGCACAATTACTGTAGTATTTCTATACAATGTGCACTATTACTGTAGTATATTTAAACAGTGTGCACAATTACTGTAATATATTTATACGATGTGAACAATTATTGTAGTATATTTATAGAGTGTGCACAATTACTGTAGTATATTTATACAATGTACACACTTACTGTAGTATATTTATACAGTGTGCACAATTACTGTAGTATATTCATACAATGTGCACAATTACTGTAGTATATTCATACAATGTGCACAATTACTGTAACATATTTTTACAATGTGCACAATTACTGTAGTATATTTATAAAATGTGCACACTTATTGTTGTATATTTATACAATGTGCACAATGAGTGTAGTATATTTATCCAATTTGCACAATGAGTGTAGTATATTTATACAATGTGCACAATTACCTAGTATATTTATACAGTGTGCACAATTGCTGTAATATATTTATACGATGTGCACAATTACTGTAGTATATTTGTACAGTGTGCACAATTACTGTAGTATATTTATATGATGTGCACAATTACTGTAGTATATTTATACAATGTGCACAATTACTGTAGTATATTTATACAATGTGCACAATTACTGTAGTATATTTATACAATGTGCACAATTACTGTAGTACATTTATACATTGTGCACAATTACTGTCGTATATTTATACAGTGTGCACAAATACTGTAGTATATTTATACAATGTGCACAATTACTGTAGTATATTTATACAGTGTGCACACTCTAGTATATTTATACAATGTGCACAATCACTGTTGTATATTTATACAGTGTGCACAATTACTGTAGTATATTTATACAGTGTGCACAATCACTGTAGTATATTTATACAGTGTGCACAATTACTGTAGTATATTTATACGATGTGCACAATTACTGTAGTATATTTATACAATGTTCACAATTACTGTAGTATATTTATACAATGTGCACAATTACTGTAGTATATTTATACGATGTGCACAATTACTGTAGTATATTTATACAATGTGCACAATCAGTCTAGTATATTTATACAATTTGCACAATTACTGTAGTCTATTTATACAATGTGCACAATTACTGTAGTATATTTATACAGTGTGCACAATTACTGTAGTATATTTATACAATGTGCACAATTACTGTAGTATATTTATACAGTGTGCACAATTACTGTAATATATTTATACGATGTGCACAATTACTGTAGTATATTTACACAGTGTGCACAATTACTGTAGTATATTTATACAATGTGCACAATTACTGTAGTAGATTTTTACAATGTGCACAATTACTGTAGTATTTTTATACAGTGTGCACAATTACTGTAATATATTTATACAATGTGCACAATTACTGTAGTATATTTATACAATGTGCACAATTACTGTAGTATATTTATTCAGTGTGCACAATTACTGTAGTATATTTATACAATGTGCACAATTACTGTAGTATATTTATACAGTGTGCACAATTTTTGTAATATATTTATACGGTGTGCACAATTACTGTAGTATATTTATACAGTGTGCACAATTACTGTAATATATTTATACAATGTGCACAATTACTGTAGTATATTTATACAGTGTGCACAATTACTGTAGTATATTTATACGATGTGCACAATTACTGTAATATATTTATACGATGTGCACAATTTTTGTAATTTATTTATACGGTGTGCACAATTACTGTAGTATATTTATACAGTGTGCACAATTACTGTAGTATATTTATACAATGTGCACAATTACTGTAGTATATTTATACAGTGTGCACAAGTTTTTGTAATATATTTATACGGTGTGCACAATTACTGTAGTATATTTATACAGTGTGCACAATTACTGTAATATATTTATACAATGTGCACAATTACTGTAGTATATTTATACAGTGTGCACAATTACTGTAGTATATTTATACAGTGTGCACAATCACTGTAGTATATTTATACAATGTGCACAATTACTGTAGTAGATTTTTACAATGTGCACAATAACTGTAGTATATTTATACAATGTGCACAATCAGTCTAGTATATTTATACAATGTGCACAATTACTGTAGTATATTTATACAATGTGCACAATTACTGTAGTATATTTATACAGTGTGCACAATTACTGTAATATATTTATACAATGTGCACAATTACTGTAGTATATTTATACAGTGTGCACAATTACTGTAGTATATTCATACAATGTGCACAATTTCTGTAATATATTTTTACAATGTGCACAATTACTGTAGTATATTTATAAAATGTGCACACTTATTGTTGTATATTTATACAATGTGCACAATGAGTGTAGTATATTTATACAATTTGCACAATGAGTGTAGTATATTTATACAATGTGCACAATTACTGTAGTATATTTATACAGTGTGCACAATTACTGTAATATATTTATACGATGTGCACAATTACTGTAGTATATTTATACAGTGTGCAAAATTACTGTAGTATATTTATATGATGTGCACAATTACTGTAGTATATTTATACAATGTGCACAATTACAGTAGTATATTTATACGATGTGCACAATTACTGTAGTATATTTATACAGTGTGCACAATTACTGTAATATTATTATACAATGTGCACAATTACTGTAGTACATTTATACAATGTGCACAATTACTGTAGTACATTTATACAATGTGCACAATTACTGTAGTATATTTATACAGTGTGCACAATTACTGTAGTATATTTATACAATGTGCACAATTATTGTAGTATATTTATCCAGTGTGCACAATTACTGTAATATATTTATACAGTGTGCACACTCTAGTATATTTATACAATGTGCACAATTACTGTAGTTTATTTATACAATGTGCACAATTACTGTAGTATATTTATACAATGTGCACAATCACTGTTGTATATTTATACAGTGTGCACAATTACTGTAGTATATTTATACAGTGTGCACAATTACTGTAGTATATTTATACAATGTGCACAATAACTGTAGTATATTTATACAATGTGCACAATAACTGTAGTATATTTATATAATGTGCACAATTACGATAGTATATTTTTACAATTTGTACAATTACTGTTGTATATTTATACAATGTGCACAATGAGCGTAGTATATTTATACAATGTGCACAATGAGTGTAGTATATTTATACAATGTGCACAATGAGTATAGTATATTTATACAATGTGCACAATTACTGTAGCATATTTATACAGTGTGCACAATTACTGTAATATATTTATACGATGTGCACAATTACTGTAGTATATTTATACAGTGTGCACAATTATTGTAGTATATTTATACAATGTGCACAATTACTGTAGTATATTTATACAATGTGCACAATTACTGTAGTATATTTATACAGTGTGCACAATTATTGTAGTATATTTATACAGTGTGCACAATTACTGTAATATATTTATACAATGTGCACAATTACTGTAGTATATTTATACAGGGTGCACAATTACTGTAGTATATTTATACGATGTGCACAATTACTGTAGTATATTTATACAGTGTGCACAATTACTGTAATATATTTATACGGTGTGCACAATTACTGTAGTATATTTATACAATGTGCACAATAACTGTAGTATATTTATACAATGTGCACAATTACTGTAATATATTTATACGATGTGAACAATTACTGTAGTATATTTATACAGTGTGCACAATTACTGTAGTATATTTATACAATGTACACAATTACTGTAGTATATTTATACAGTGTGCACAATTACTGTAGTATATTCATACAATGTGCACAATTACTGTAGTATATTTTTACAATGTGCACAATTACTGTAGTATATTTTTACAATGTGCACAATTACTGTAGTATATTTATAAAATGTGCACACTTACTGTTGTATATTTATACAATTTGCACAATGAGTGTAGTATATTTATACAATGTGCACAATCACTGTAATATATTTATACGATGTGCACAATTACTGTAGTATATTTATACAGTGTGCACAATTACTGTAGTATGTTTATATGATGTGCACAATTACTGTAGTATATTTATACAATGTGCACAATTACTGTAGTATATTTATACGATGTGCACAATTACTGTAGTATATTTATACAGTGTGCACAATTACTGTAATATATTTATACAATGTGCACAATTACTGTAGTATATTTATACAATGTGCACAATTACTGTTGTATATTTATACAATGTGCACAATCAGTCTAGTATATTTATACAATGTGCACAATTACTGTAGTATATTTATACATTGTGCACAATTACTGTAGTATATTTATACAATGTGCACAATTACTGTAGTATATTTATACAATGTGCACAATTACTGTAGTATATTTATACAATGTGCACAATTACTGTAATATATTTATACGATGTGCATAATTACTGTAGTATATTTATACAGTGTGCACAATCACTGTAGTATATTTATACAATGTGCACAATTACTGTAGTACATTTATACAATGTGCACAATTACTGTAGTATATTTATGCATTGTGCACAATAACTGTAGTATATTTATACAGTGTGCACAATTATTGTAGTATATTTATACAATGTGCACAATTACTGTTGTAATGTGCACAATTACTGTAATATATTTATATGGTGTGCACAATTACTGTAGTATATTTATACAGTGTGCACAATTACTGTAGTATATTTATATAATGTGCACAATTACTGTAGTATATTTAAAGTGTGCACATATGCTGTAGTATATTTATACAGTGTGCACAATTACTCTCATATATTTATACAATGTGCACAATTACTGTAGTATATTTTTACAATTTGTACAATTACTGTCGTATATTTATACAATGTGCACAATGAGCATAGTATATTTATACAATATGCACAATGAGTATAGTATATTTATACAGTGTGCACAATTATTGTAGTATATTTATACAATGTGCACACTTACTGCTGTATATTTATACAATGTGCAAAATGAGTGTAGTATATTTATACAATTTGCACAATGAGTGTAGTATATTTATACAATGTGCACAATTACTGTAGTATATTTATACAGTGTGCACAATTACTGTAATATATTTATACAGTGTGCACAATTACTGTAGTATATTTATACAATGTGCACAATTATTGTAGAATATTTATCCAGTGTGCACAATTACTGTAATATATTTATAGTATGCACAATTACTGTAGTATATTTATACAGTGTGCACATTCTAGTATATTTATACAATGTGCACAATTACTGTAGTATATTTATACAGTGTGCACAATTACTGTAGTATATTTATACAATGTGCACAATTACTGTAGTATATTTATACAATGTGCACAATTACTGTAGTATATTTATACGATGTGCACAATTACTGTTGTATATTTATACAATGTGCACAATCAGTCTAGTATATTTATACAATGTGCACAATTACTGTAGTATATTTATACATTGTGCACAATTACTGTAGTATATTTATACAATGTGCACAATTACTGTAGTATATTTATACAATGTGCACAATTACTGTAGTATATTTATACAATGTGCACAATTACTGTAATATATTTATACGATGTGCATAATTACTGTAGTATATTTATACAGTGTGCACAATCACTGTAGTATATTTATACAATGTGCACAATTACTGTAGTACATTTATACAATGTGCACAATTACTGTAGTATATTTATACATTGTGCACAATAACTGTAGTATATTTATACAGTGTGCACAATTATTGTAGTATATTTATACAATGTGCACAATTACTGTTGTAATGTGCACAATTACTGTAATATATTTATATGGTGTGCACAATTACTGTAGTATATTTATACAGTGTGCACAATTACTGTAGTATATTTATATAATGTGCACAATTACTGTAGTATATTTAAAGTGTGCACATATGCTGTAGTATATTTATACAGTGTGCACAATTACTCTCATATATTTATACAATGTGCACAATTACTGTAGTATATTTTTACAATTTGTACAATTACTGTCGTATATTTATACAATGTGCACAATGAGCGTAGTATATTTATACAATGTGCACAATGAGTATAGTATATTTATACAGTGTGCACAATTATTGTAGTATATTTATACAATGTGCACACTTACTGCTGTATATTTATACAATGTGCAAAATGAGTGTAGTATATTTATACACTTTGCACAATGAGTGTAGTATATTTATACAATGTGCACAATTACTGTAGTATATTTATACAGTGTGCACAATTACTGTAATATATTTATACAGTGTGCACAATTACTGTAGTATATTTATACAATGTGCACAATTATTGTAGAATATTTATCCAGTGTGCACAATTACTGTAATATATTTATAGTATGCACAATTACTGTAGTATATTTATACAGTGTGCACATTCTAGTATATTTATACAATGTGCACAATCACTGTTGTATATTTATACAGTGTGCGCAATTACTGTAGTATATTTATACAGTGTGCACAATTACTGTAGTATATTTATACAATGTGCACAATTACTGTAGTATATTTATACGATGTGCACAATTACTGTAATATATTTATACGATGTGCACAATTTTTTTAATTTATTTATACGGTGTGCACAATAACTGTAGTATATTTATACAATGTGCACAATAACTGTAGTATATTTATATAATGTGCACAATTACTGTAGTATATTTAAAGTGTGCACATATACTGTAGTATATTTATACAGTGTGCACAATTACTGTCGTATATTTATACAATGTGCACAATTACTGTAGTATATTTTTACAATTTGTACAATTACTGTCGTATATTTATACAATGTGCACAATGACCGTAGTATATTTATACAATGTGCACAATGAGTTTAGTATATTTATACAATGTGCACAATGAGTATAGTATATTTATACAATGTGCACAATTACTGTAGCATATTTATACAGTGTGCACAAGTACTGTAATATATTTATACGATGTGCACAATTACAGTACTATATTTATACAGTGTGCACAATTATTGTAGTATATTTATACAATGTGCACAATTACTGTAGTATATTTATTCAGTGTGCACAATTACTGTAGTATATTTATACAATGTGCACAATTACTGTAGTATATTTATACAGTGTGCACAATTTTATTAATATATTTATACGGTGTGCACAATTACTGTAGTATATTTATACAGTGTGCAAAATTACTGTAATATATTTATACAATGTGCACAATTACTGTAGTATATTTATACAGTGTGCACAATTACTGTAGTATATTTATACGATGTGCACAATTACTGTAATATATTTATACGATGTGCACAATTTTTGTAATTTATTTATACGGTGTGCACAATTACTGTAGTATATTTATACAGTGTGCACAATTACTGTAGTATATTTATACAATGTGCACAATTACTGTAGTATATTTATACAGTGTGCACAAGTTTTTGTAATATATTTATACGGTGTGCACAATTACTGTAGTATATTTATACAGTGTGCACAATTACTGTAATATATTTATACAATGTGCACAATTACTGTAGTATATTTATACAGTGTGCACAATTACTGTAGTATATTTATACAGTGTGCACAATCACTGTAGTATATTTATACAATGTGCACAATTACTGTAGTAGATTTTTACAATGTGCACAATAACTGTAGTATATTTATACAATGTGCACAATCTGTCTAGTATATTTATACAATGTGCACAATTACTGTAGTATATTTATACAATGTGCACAATTACTGTAGTATATTTATACAATGTGCACAATCACTGTAGTATATTTATACAATGTGCACAATTACTGTAGTATATTAATATGATGTGCACAATTACTGTAATATATTTATACGATGTGCACAATTACTGTAGTATATTTATACAGTGTGCACAATCACTGTAGTATATTTATACAATGTGCACAATTACTGTAGTAGATTTTTACAATGTGCACAATTACTGTAGTATATTTATACAATGTGCACAATCAGTCTAGTATATTTATACAATGTGCACAATTACTGTAATATATTTTTACAATGTGCACAATTACTGTAGTATATTTATAAAATGTGCACACTTATTGTTGTATATTTATACAATGTACACAATTACTGTAGTATATTTATACAGTGTGCACAATTACTGTAGTATATTCATACAATGTGCACAATTACTGTAATATATTTTTACAATGTGCACAATTACTGTAGTATATTTATAAAATGTGCACACTTATTGTTGTATATTTATACAATGTGCACAATGAGTGTAGTATATTTATACAATTTGCACAATGAGTGTAGTATATTTATACAATGTGCACAATTACTGTAGTATATTTATACAGTGTGCACAATTACTGTAATATATTTATACGATGTGCACAATTACTGTAGTATATTTATACAGTGTGCAAAATTACTGTAGTATATTTATATGATGTGCACAATTACTGTAGTATATTTATACAATGTGCACAATTACAGTAGTATATTTATACGATGTGCACAATTACTGTAGTATATTTATACAGTGTGCACAATTACTGTAATATTATTATACAATGTGCACAATTACTGTAGTACATTTATACAATGTGCACAATTACTGTAGTACATTTATACAATGTGCACAATTACTGTAGTATATTTATACAGTGTGCACAATTACTGTAGTATATTTATACAATGTGCACAATTATTGTAGTATATTTATCCAGTGTGCACAATTACTGTAATATATTTATACAGTGTGCACACTCTAGTATATTTATACAATGTGCACAATTACTGTAGTTTATTTATACAATGTGCACAATTACTGTAGTATATTTATACAATGTGCACAATCACTGTTGTATATTTATACAGTGTGCACAATTACTGTAGTATATTTATACAGTGTGCACAATTACTGTAGTATATTTATACAATGTGCACAATAAC
>NW_026607724.1:0-121404 GCF_029499605.1 Hyla sarda | reverse complement strand
AATCCCCACCCCCGAATTACGTTCCATTGAACCAGACCATACCGATTGCCCATAAGGCCAGGAGATATTTGGCTCCCCATCCAAGCAGCACTCCTGGAGACCTAGAACATCAAAAGAATATCTAGAAAGTAAATCAAAAATGGCGGATCTCCTTTCTAAAGATCTAATACTGCGGACATTTAGAGAACCAATTGTTAAACTCATTCAAACATTTGAAGGAAAAAAAGGAAATACAAAATCAAGCATTATCAAAAGGAGGCCTAGCCTTTCCCCGACCTCTACCCTTATTTTTTGCCTCCCCTTCCTTAAACTTAAGAGTCTTTGTCAATTTTTTGACTGAACATTCCTCCAAATAACCTGTGCCCAGGGAGGATAAAGAGGAGTCAGAATCAATCTGACATGACGACCCTCCACCTGCCTCCTCCCTTCCCGGGCTAGGAAAGTCCTCAATCCTTTGACTCTGAGGAGTCGGACAGTCATCCTCCGATTCTTCCACCGGCATCTTTCTCTTCAAGGATTCTTTGTCCACAGTCATCTCCTCTGGCGGATCAGAGGCCTCCGAAACAGATGCCCCCGAAACAGACTCCGCCTTCTCCCCCTCTGCCACCAAAGCATCCGGAACAGACCTAGAAATGGAAGGAAAAACAGGGGCAGACTCTGCTTCACTGGTCAGCACGCTAACCTCTGCATCGCCTGCCCTGGCAGCATTGGAGTCCTCAGGAACTGTCCCACCTCGAAGAGCCATTGCATATGATCGGGGTGCCCCGGACTGGTAAGTGGGGCAACTCCTAGCCAGGTGATCCGAAGAACCACAGAAATGACACTTGCGTTTCTCGGGACAGTCTGCAGTGCGGTGATCAGGCTTGTGGCAGTTCCTGCAAACCTGCCCGGTTGTACAGTTCTCTCTGGTATGACCAAAGCAAAAACAGTCCCGGCAAAAACTTGGCATCCCCGGGTAGTGCAGAAACCCCCTGTTGTTCCCTATCGCAAAGTTCTGCGGGGGGTGACAAAAACCTTCAGCACCACCCTCGGGGGCAGGCCTAAACTCCACCCAAAAACGTCTCATGCCTGTGAAAGTCCCCAGGATGTTATTTTTCCTCTCCGCACCAGAAACAGACACACAATACCTTCTTAGAAAGGTCTGGATCTCCTCATCCCGCACAAAAGGGTTGTACATATGCACTACCACTGGAACTTTCTTAGGCCGAGCCTCGCAGGAAATGAATCGGATCCCTTGTAGGTCAGGGTGAGAAGCATTCTCCTTACTCCGGTAGAGACAGGTACGGAGATCATCCAGGTTGTAGAAGGTCACGTCAAAGAATCCTTGGCTGGGAAAGACCTGGACACAGAAGATGGAAGCATGCGGCATCCTCAGCACTCCTTCCACGACCTTCTGCTGGACATGCAAAATCCCGTAGGCACTCCTCTTTTCCTCCTCGATAAACAGCCGTACTGTATTAGGAGCGTTCGGCGCATTAGCCATCCTCTCCGGCAGACCCGTCCTCCGATGATCACCTTCCCGTTATCCTGGGACTAAGCCCTCTCCCCAATAGCAGCAGGTGGGTGAAGCCCAGGCAATAAACCTGGGCGATCCCACAAGGCCGAGGAGAGGGGTACCCGAATACCTTAGGGCAAGACACTTGATCTTAGCCAAAAGGCCGAGAAGCGATAACCGTGAAAGGGGCGGGCCCAACAAGGTGCCCTTCATGGGCACTATCACTGCTTGCTGTCAGGGAGGCTGCCAGACAATTTTCCATGCACACTCTGGGCTGGGGGGCAGTCAACCACCAGTACACACAGCAGAACCTAAACCCATACCATTATTGCTAAGCAGCAAGACAGGGGCCCATTGCACTCCCACGGGGCCTTTTTAAATGCAATCCATAACCCGGATTTGCCAGGAACCCTTCTTACTCCTCCTACTTGCATGTGACACTGGGCTTAGGATCTGCATAGGAAACACACACACAAGCACACACCTACCTTTGTTGCCTGCAGATGCCTCCTTGGCTGTCCCCAAACGGTATCAAACCAACACCCACGGGAAGCTGTAAGCATAGAGGACATGCCTGCACCCCATTGGACTTACCTGTGTGGGTTAAACCCGGGTTATTTGACAACCTATGGCGGTGATGGTTCTGCTCAGGCAGAGCAGTGCTGATGCTCCTCATAAAGCTGTCGCTGCTGTGAAGGTTCTAGGTGACATCACAAATCCCTATGGTTACATACACAACAAAGCTGGGTTGTTGTTGTTTACACTCTGCAAGGCCTGTGGAAGTGAGTGACATCATAGCACTGTAGTTCTGAGGGTTCTAGATGGATGCAACAATCTCCTGTTGCTTCTATGAAGGCCATAATAGACGACATCACCAAACAGCTCCATAGTCACATACACAGCAAAGGAGAGATGTTGTTTACACCTAGTGATGTCAGTGGTATTGAGTGACATCACAGCACAGTGCTAAGGCTCCTGGGCCTGGACACAGCAGCGGCTGCAATATCTCAACGGAGAATACGTTTATATATATGTGTGTGTGTGCGCGTATATATATATATATATATATATATATATATATATATATATATATATATATTTCTCCGCCGAAATCACTTTTAAACCCATTTCCACCTTTTTTTCCCTTCTCTTCCTCTTACTTTTTTTTCACGTTTTTTTACGTTTTTCTCCTTTTCGCCTCTTTTCTGGGCGTATTATTCTTCTTTTTCTTCTTTTTTTTGTCTAATGCATACCCCATCAATGCAGCAATGCTTATTCAATACCGCCAGCAGATGGAGACACTGGGGGATAATTTTCTAAGGATTTATACTGATTTTTCCTGTCTGAATTTGTCGCACAGAAAGTTGCAGGCCAAATATGTGTGACATTTCTGCGACTTTAGCTTCTAGAGCATTTTTACAACATTATACATAGGTGCTGAATACATAAAAAGCGACTGTTCAGCGACAGACAAGTCGCATCGGCTGAAAGTAGGCCAGAATGTCAGTCCATGTTGGAGCAGGTTTAGATACAGTCTAAAGTATAGATCTCAAAGTCTGTGCACAGAATTTAGCAAGGGCCTCGCACCTTCTGATGCATCAGGTAGGTGCACAATAGCATAGCCTAACCCTCTGTACTTTGGTCTATATTGATGCGGGACATAGACAGCCAGCTGATGACCAATCCATTAGTGCAATGGATGGCTGGAAGCATTTGTCTTTGCCTTTGCAATACCACAGAAGCAATGCATGGTCAATGTACAGCAATGACACACCTGTGTGAACAGCCAGGAGACCCCCCCCCCCCCCCCCCCCCATGTTATATTACATAGTTACATAGTTAGTACGGTCGAAAAAAGACATATGTCCATCAAGTTCAACCAGGGAATTAAGGGGTAGGGGTGTGGCGCGATATTGGGGAAGGGATGAGATTTTATATTTCTTCATAAGCATTAATCTTATTTTGTCAATTAGGAACATTCAGCACCCACCCGCTATCAAGGCAGCTGCCTATCATGTCATGCCCTACCTGCACAGGTGTGCTGGCTACTCAAATGATCCAATTAAGGAGGCCATTTAGTCAGCAGCAGCAGAAGTCCTGTGCCTGGACGCTCCAACAGCGGCCAGACACAAGCAGAAGCAGAAGCAGCAGAAGCAGCAGCAGCACCACCTTTTGTTTTTTGGCTGCAGCAGCAGCAAGGCCCACAGGGCTGGCTAGCTGGCTAGCCAGCAAGCAGGTAGCAATGAAAGTAGGAATCTTTCTTTTTAACCCTGTAAGGGGGTGGTGCACTGTACCCGAAGATACTGCCATATCGGGTCAATGCATAGGGCGACGGAAGCAAGCTTCGAAATCGGCCCCCGTTCTCAAAAATCCATTTAATATATGGTCCCCAGATAGGGGACGTATCAGATATTAAACTGATAAGAACAGATTTTTTACTTTTAGATATAATATTCTTAGACTAAAAGACCTTACGCAGTCCAGATTACACTTAGTCTGCTAAAAGCATATTCCACAGATGTAGATTCCAAAGACTTTTAGCCACTTTGTGACCTAATCTTTTTTTATCCAATAAATAGAAAACATACATCTCACTAAGAGCTAGGCGAACACAATCTTTAGAGGTAATAGTGTCTCTTTTAAAAAGAAGAATATTCCTCGTCTTCCATAGTGCAATTTTAATACAATTTATACTAATCCACAAAACCCGAGACTTCTCCACAGATAAAACATTATAAAATCCATATAAAATAACTTCATGATTTAAAAAATTAAGATCAGAAATGAATTTTAGTAAGGGGCCTATCAAATGCCATATCTCTTGGGCGTAAAAACAGTTCCAAAAAAGGTGTAAAACTGTTTCCTCACTAGGACACCCCATTCTCGGGCACTTTGCACTACGACACAATCCTCTTCTGTGTTGGAATTCTCTGGTAGGCAAACATTGATGTGCTATCTGCCAGGCCAGATCTTTTAAGTCATTAGATAAGAATCCCATATTCACCATCCTCCAAACTCTTAGAGATTTCTCAGTGGAATAATTAGATATTAAGCAAATCTGTTCTATCTTCCTGATTTCAGGAACTAATTTTCGTGCATTACTACAAATTTCTTGACTAAAATTAGCAATGCCATAAATACGAATAATCTTTTCTAAAACCACATAGTGCGCTGGGGGAATAAATAAGATTGGGGACGTTAAAGGTAAGGTTATCCACTTTCTTTTTCTAAAAATGTGACCTGCAGCATATTTTAAAAAATAAGACCAATAACAGTTTCTTTGCAAGCCATTAAAACACATAGAAAAAAAGTGAACATATAAAAACCTTTTTAAATCAGGCACATCCTTACCCCCCAATTTCTTTGTCTTCATCATTACATCTCTCCTGAGTTTATCCATTTTAGACCCCCATAAAAAATGAAAGCAAATCTTGTTTAAAAACTTTAAGGTGCGTTCACTCGGTGGGAAAACCAAGCTTAAATAAAGCATGATAGGTAGCAACAAAGCTTTCATTATCAGTACTTTTCCTTCTATTGTTAATTTCCTCATTTTCCAAAAACTTATTTTCTTTTGCACTTTCTCTTTGACGATGGACCAGCTTTCCTCTCCATTATTTTCATTGTCAAAGATGACACCCAAGATTTTGATTTTATCATATTGCACATTCACCTCCGTATTGCCCCAATTCCCTATTGCAAAGCAATCACATTTATTTTTATTTAATTTGAAGCCAGAGCCCTCACAAAAAAATTCTGTCTGTCTGATAGCACGTTTCAGGGATGGTTCATCTGAACATAGAATATTAACATCATCCATGTATGCTATCGTCTTTACGCTCTGTCCTCCACTTCCAGGGATTGGCACTCCTCTAATGAGCTTATCTTTTCTCAAAACATTCAACAGAGGTTCTATTGCACATATGAAAAGAATGGGTGATAGGGGGCACCCCTGTTTCACCCCAGACTGTAAACATACCTCTTGGGATAAAAAACCGTTAATTAAAATACGACTAAAACAGTTTTTATATAAAAGTGCAATTTTTCCAACAATAAAATCAGGAAAATTCATTTTCTTTAAAACCAACCATAAAAAATCATGAGAAACACGGTCATAAGCCTTTTGAAAATCCAAGGATAAAATTGCCAATTTCTGATCACATTGTTTCTGATACCATAAAACATCTTTTACAAGGTTTAGATGATCACTTATTTTCCTTCCAGGTACTCCGCATACTTGGTCACTGTGTATAACCTTAGCAATTACCTGCTTGAGCCTATTTGCTAAAATTTTTGCTAAAACCTTATAGTCTGTATTTAGCAGGGTAATAGGCCTCCAATTTTCTAATTTAGAGATGTCTCCTTTTTTAAAAATCAGAGTAACAACACCATCTCTCCAGGACGCAGGTAAAATCTCAGATTTAAAAGCACAGTTAAAAATACCTAAAAGATCATCTTTTAAAATGGACCAAAAACACAGATAAAATTCAACTGGCAACCCATCCGAACCAGGTGTTTTACCATTTAAAAAACTCTTAAAAGTGCTTAAAAGTTCAGGTAAAAAGATTTCATCACAAAGGCTCTCTTGGTCAGTTTTGTCAAGTTTTGAATCCAAGGTATCTAAAACATCATTAGTAAAGGAAATATCAATATCTTTTTTATTAAAAAGCTCCTGATAAAATACTTGTGCTTCTCGCAACATCTCTTCATTAGTTATCTTCCCTTCTATTACAGATATCATTTCTTTCTTTCCCACCACCTTCTTAAAAAAGAATCTCGAACACTTTTCATCATTCTCCAGACATTGCACCTTGCTGTTAAAAATCATTTCTTTTCCTTTTTGACTAATGGCATTTTTTATTTCATTCTTTGTCTGAGCAATAACATCATCCATCTCAAGCCCGGCTTGCTTTAGTTTATAATATGTTTGGATTTTAGTGTTTAACATTTTAAACCATAACTTTTTCTCCTTAGCCTTTTGGATGCCCACACGGATAAAAAACAGTTTAGTCCACTTTTTAACATCCTCCCACCAATCCAAAATATTTTTATATTGGGATTGACGCAATCTCCATTTGTTATAAGCAGCAATAAAATCATTTTTTGTTTTCATGTCCTCTAATAAAGTAGTGTTGAGCTTCCAAACGCCTCTGCCTTTCTCTAGGCCAGGTAAAGTGACATGTGCATATAATAACTTATGATCAGAGAAAATATTCGATAAAAGAGAAACATCAACTAGATTAAAACTTTCCGATAAAAAAATAAAATCAATCCTGGATTTGCAGACATTATTTTCCCATGTGTAACCAGGGTCGTCTGGGTATTTTCTCCTCCAGACATCGGTAAAGTTAAAATCCTCAGTCATACTCTTAATCTGTTTCTCTGTTTTATCCACTCTGACATGCACACTTCCACTCTCACGATGATCACCACTCATACAACAATTAAAATCTCCAGCCATTAAAATAGGTGTTGAACCTGGGATAAAAGCCTGAATATCATTAATCAAGTCGGCTCTCTCATTTTTTTCAGGAGAAGCATAGATGTTAAAAAGCTTAATCTCCGAGCCATTGTACTTAATATTAACTAATAGCGCTCTACCAGGTATAATTTCTAAGAAGGACAAAACTTGTACATCTGAACCTCTAAACAAGATCCCAACACCTGAAGATCTGTTCAGATTGTCACCCGACCAGACCGATGGTCCCAAAGTCCAGCTACGACAAAGGTCCTCATAATTTGGACTATGTTCAATTCCACATTCTTGTAAAAAGAACAGAGAACAGTCCAAGGTCTCTAAAAAACTAAACAAAGCAGCCCTTCTCGTAGGGCTCTTTAGACCTCTCACATTAAGAGAGGAGCACTTTAAGGAAGCTATTCGCTACTGGAGTTTGAGTCCGATATGAAACCCACAGGTGACTCCGGGCTTTCAAACTCTTTGATATTTTTTGGATCGGACGCTGATCTTATAGAAGGCCTCCATGCATGTTGACTGTCCTCACATTCGTCTGAGCTTTTTTTGACAGGCCGTTTAATGCCAAGTTGTGGCTCATCTCCAAGTTCCTTCTTCCGCTTGATCTCCTTCACGCCAACCTCCATGGCTTCACTGCTCACTAGTGACCCTCCACCACCAGAACCCTCCACAGAAGGTCTCCCCTCTGTCTCAGGCACAGCAGAAAGGTCCATAAGCTCCGCCACGACATGAGAAGTTACAGCCGGCTTTTCTGAAGGCGCCTCAGACCGCTGGGGTGCTTTCGCAGGTGGTACTTCAGCTTGCACTACACCCACTCTCCCCGCTACACGGTCAGCCCACGATCTAGCTACACTGGAACGGAGACTGCAATCTTTAAAGGCATGGCCTTCTTCACCACAAATGTTGCAGACGATTTTAGCACAGTCCTTAGAAACATGGCCTTCTTGATTGCACCGACCACAGCGAACTGTAGTGTCCGTGCAAACTTCCATAGTATGTCCGAATTTCTTACATTTCCTACAAAAAGTAGGCATCTCGGGATAAAACAAATAGCCCTTATCCCGACCGATAGAAAAGTTGGAGGGTGGATGACACAACCCTCCAATGCCAGTAGCATCCTCCTTCATTTTCACAAAAAACTTATGTTTCCCCGTCCATAGGTCTTCTGAATTCATCACCTTATGGGAATACTTAACAGAACTGCAGTATTTCCCCAAAAAGAGCTCAATATGGGACACAGTCACAAAGGGATTGTGCATACACACAACTAGAGGAATATCGCCTCCAGTATACAACACTGTGACCGTGATCCCATCAAGCTCAGCAAGGTCTTGATTGCTTTTCAGCTTCTCAAAAAGATTCTGGCATGCATAAGCAGAGTCCAGAGTTAGGATGAAGCTGCCCTTCCGAGGATCTCTGAGACAGACGATGTTCTCTTTCTTCACCCCAAGAAGCTTGTAGAGAGTTTCTTTCACAAAATAAGAAAGTTGGACGAGTTCTTGTTTGTCTTCATCAACATCAAAGCGAAAGGAAAAACGAATCCGCGTTTCACCGGATGTAAGGTAACGGATGCGAACACCCATCTTGTCGATCGCCTTTTCGGTTCCTCGTAGCAGCCCCCCTTGAAAAAGGTAGGACAAACTCCCAGGATCCTCCTGACCAGACACTTGATCTAGCCAAAAGGCCGAGAAGCGATAACCGTGAAAGGGGCGGGCCCAACAAGGTGCCCTTCATGGGCACTATCACTGCTTGCTGTCAGGGAGGCTGCCAGACAATTTTCCATGCACACTCTGGGCTGGGGGGCAGTCAACCACCAGTACACACAGCAGAACCTAAACCCATACCATTATTGCTAAGCAGCAAGACAGGGGCCCATTACACTCCCACGGGCCTTTTTAAATGCAATCCATAACCCGGATTTGCCAGGAACCCTTCTTACTCCTCCTACTTGCATGTGACACTGGGCTTAGGATCTGCATAGGAAACACACACACAAGCACACACCTACCTTTGTTGTCTGCAGATGCCTCCTTGGCTGTCCCCAAACGGTATCAAACCAACACCCACGGGAAGCTGTAAGCATAGAGGACATGCCTGCACCCCATTGGACTTACCTGTGTGGGTTAAACCCGGGTTATTTGACAACCTATGGCGGTGATGGTTCTGCTCAGGCAGAGCAGTGCTGATGCTCCTCATAAAGCTGTCGCTGCTGTGAAGGTTCTAGGTGACATCACAAATCCCTATGGTTACATACACAACAAAGCTGGGTTGTTGTTGTTTACACTCTGCAAGGCCTGTGGAAGTGAGTGACATCATAGCACTGTAGTTCTGAGGGTTCTAGATGGATGCAACAATCTCCTGTTGCTTCTATGAAGGCCATAATAGACGACATCACCAAACAGCTCCATAGTCACATACACAGCAAAGGAGAGATGTTGTTTACACCTAGTGATGTCAGTGGTATTGAGTGACATCACAGCACAGTGCTAAGGCTCCTGGGCCTGGACACAGCAGCGGCTGCAATATCTCAACGGAGAATACGTTTATATATATGTGTGTGTGTGCGCGTATATATATATATATATATATATATATATATATATATATATATATTTCTCCGCCGAAATCACTTTTAAACCCATTTCCACCTTTTTTTCCCTTCTCTTCCTCTTACTTTTTTTTCACGTTTTTTTACGTTTTTCTCCTTTTCGCCTCTTTTCTGGGCGTATTATTCTTCTTTTTCTTCTTTTTTTTCGTCTAATGCATACCCCATCAGTGCAGCAATGCTTATTCAATACCGCCAGCAGATGGAGACACTGGGGGATAATATTCTAAGAATTTATACTGATTTTTCCTGTCTGAATTTGTCGCACAGAAAGTTGCAGGTCAAATATGTGTGACATTTCTGCGACTTTAGCTTCTAGAGCATTTTTACAACATTATACATAGGTGCTGAATACATAAAAAGCGACTGTTCAGCGACAGACAAGTCGCATCGGCTGAAAGTAGGCCAGAATGTCAGTCCATGTTGGAGCAGGTTTAGATACAGTCTAAAGTATAGATCTCAAAGTCTGTGCACAGAATTTAGCAAGGGCCTCGCACCTTCTGATGCATCAGGTAGGTGCACAATAGCATAGCCTAACCCTCTGTACTTTGGTCTATATTGATGCGGGACATAGACAGCCAGCTGATGACCAATCCATTAGTGCAATGGATGGCTGGAAGCATTTGTCTTTGCCTTTGCAATACCACAGAAGCAATGCATGGTCAATGTACAGCAATGACACACCTGTGTGAACAGCCAGGAGACCCCCCCCCCCCCCCCCATGTTATGTTACATAGTTACATAGTTAGTACGGTCGAAAAAAGACATATGTCCATCAAGTTCAACCAGGGAATTAAGGGGTAGGGGTGTGGCGCGATATTGGGGAAGGGATGAGATTTTATATTTCTTCATAAGCATTAATCTTATTTTGTCAATTAGGAACATTCAGCACCCACCCGCTATCAAGGCAGCTGCCTATCATGTCATGCCCTACCTGCACAGGTGTGCTGGCTACTCAAATGATCCAATTAAGGAGGCCATTTAGTCAGCAGCAGCAGAAGTCCTGTGCCTGGACGCTCCAACAGCGGCCAGACACAAGCAGAAGCAGAAGCAGCAGAAGCACCACCTTTTGTTTTTTGGCTGCAGCAGCAGCAAGGCCCACAGGGCTGGCTAGCTGGCTAGCCAGCAAGCAGGTAGCAATGAAAGTAGGAATCTTTCTTTTTAACCCTGTAAGGGGGTGGTGCACTGTACCCGAAGATACTGCCATATCGGGTCAATGCATAGGGCGACGGAAGCAAGCTTCGAAATCGGCCCCCGTTCTCAAAAATCCATTTAATATATGGTCCCCAGATAGGGGACGTATCAGATATTAAACTGATAAGAACAGATTTTTTTTTTATTTTTTATCTAAAGCCGAGGAACGTGCTTTCGATTCACCCAAAGTGCAAGAAAAAGTGCAAACGTGTTACACTAAAAAAACGTGCACAAAGGATGCGGTCTATCGCAAGCCCTTCTCCGATAGGAGAGAGGCCCCCCAACAAACCTTACCCTTCGCCTCCGGACCAAATGGTACCTGCGAGGTTCCAGGTTCGATGTCCCTTTTCGCCGAAGCTACTAGGGGACCACAAATGCTCCCGGCATCCCCCTTGGCGTTAGCCAAGGTATCTGCCCGCAGAGCCGATTACGGTAGGTACCCTGCCAAAGCAGGAGTACCCGGGGTGTTTGCAGGGAGGTGCGGAACCTAATGGCCACACACACCTCCCCTAGACCGCCAGGAGGGACACCCAGAAGGGCTACCGCATCCTGACCAATCCTGTGAACACACAACACGCAAAAGGTGACACAGTGAGACAAAAAAGAAATAAATAAGTGAATGTGTGCAGATATACTGCCCGGACATCCAGCCGGATCAATAAAAATTTCTCTGATCCTAGCCAGAAGGCCGGGAATCAAGAGGTGAGTGCCACAAGGTGAAGAGATTATGGTGCCCGTGCTTCAACTCAGTGAGTCTATTCTCCCAGTGAGTTTCGGCACCTCGGGGTCACCACTCCCCGAGGCACAAAAGTACCTCGGCTCTAGACCCTCTCAGCCTCATGGCGAGACCCGGAGGGAACAGGTCACATCGGGGCAGCCGTCGAGCTGATTCCTCAGAACCAGCCCCGGAAAGCCCTGGTACACCTGCATCCTCCATGCAGCACCCATCCCCACCAGCATGAAAACTGATAAGAACAGATACTACACTTGATCTTAGCCAAAAGGCCGAGAAGCGATAACCGTGAAAGGGGCGGGCCCAACAAGGTGCCCTTCATGGGCACTATCACTGCTTGCTGTCAGGGAGGCTGCCAGACAATTTTCCATGCACACTCTGGGCTGGGGGGCAGTCAACCACCAGTACACACAGCAGAACCTAAACCCATACCATTATTGCTAAGCAGCAAGACAGGGGCCCATTGCACTCCCACGGGGCCTTTTTAAATGCAATCCATAACCCGGATTTGCCAGGAACCCTTCTTACTCCTCCTACTTGCATGTGACACTGGGCTTAGGATCTGCATAGGAAACACACACACAAGCACACACCTACCTTTGTTGCCTGCAGATGCCTCCTTGGCTGTCCCCAAACGGTATCAAACCAACACCCACGGGAAGCTGTAAGCATAGAGGACATGCCTGCACCCCATTGGACTTACCTGTGTGGGTTAAACCCGGGTTATTTGACAACCTATGGCGGTGATGGTTCTGCTCAGGCAGAGCAGTGCTGATGCTCCTCATAAAGCTGTCGCTGCTGTGAAGGTTCTAGGTGACATCACAAATCCCTATGGTTACATACACAACAAAGCTGGGTTGTTGTTGTTTACACTCTGCAAGGCCTGTGGAAGTGAGTGACATCATAGCACTGTAGTTCTGAGGGTTCTAGATGGATGCAACAATCTCCTGTTGCTTCTATGAAGGCCATAATAGACGACATCACCAAACAGCTCCATAGTCACATACACAGCAAAGGAGAGATGTTGTTTACACCTAGTGATGTCAGTGGTATTGAGTGACATCACAGCACAGTGCTAAGGCTCCTGGGCCTGGACACAGCAGCGGCTGCAATATCTCAACGGAGAATACGTTTATATATATGTGTGTGTGTGCGCGTATATATATATATATATATATATATATATATATATATATATTTCTCCGCCGAAATCACTTTTAAACCCATTTCCACCTTTTTTTCCCTTCTCTTCCTCTTACTTTTTTTTCACGTTTTTTTACGTTTTTCTCCTTTTCGCCTCTTTTCTGGGCGTATTATTCTTCTTTTTCTTCTTTTTTTTCGTCTAATGCATACCCCATCAGTGCAGCAATGCTTATTCAATACCGCCAGCAGATGGAGACACTGGGGGATAATTTTCTAAGGATTTATACTGATTTTTCCTGTCTGAATTTGTCGCACAGAAAGTTGCAGGCCAAATATGTGTGACATTTCTGCGACTTTAGCTTCTAGAGCATTTTTACAACATTATACATAGGTGCTGAATACATAAAAAGCGACTGTTCAGCGACAGACAAGTCGCATCGGCTGAAAGTAGGCCAGAATGTCAGTCCATGTTGGAGCAGGTTTAGATACAGTCTAAAGTATAGATCTCAAAGTCTGTGCACAGAATTTAGCAAGGGCCTCGCACCTTCTGATGCATCAGGTAGGTGCACAATAGCATAGCCTAACCCTCTGTACTTTGGTCTATATTGATGCGGGACATAGACAGCCAGCTGATGACCAATCCATTAGTGCAATGGATGGCTGGAAGCATTTGTCTTTGCCTTTGCAATACCACAGAAGCAATGCATGGTCAATGTACAGCAATGACACACCTGTGTGAACAGCCAGGAGACCCCCCCCCCCCCCCCCCATGTTATGTTACATAGTTACATAGTTAGTACGGTCGAAAAAAGACATATGTCCATCAAGTTCAACCAGGGAATTAAGGGGTAGGGGTGTGGCGCGATATTGGGGAAGGGATGAGATTTTATATTTCTTCATAAGCATTAATCTTATTTTGTCAATTAGGAACATTCAGCACCCACCCGCTATCAAGGCAGCTGCCTATCATGTCATGCCCTACCTGCACAGGTGTGCTGGCTACTCAAATGATCCAATTAGGGAGGCCATTTAGTCAGCAGCAGCAGAAGTCCTGTGCCTGGACGCTCCAACAGCGGCCAGACACAAGCAGAAGCAGAAGCAGCAGCAGCACCACCTTTTGTTTTTTGGCTGCAGCAGCAGCAAGGCCCACAGGGCTGGCTAGCTGGCTAGCCAGCAAGCAGGTAGCAATGAAAGTAGGAATCTTTCTTTTTAACCCTGTAAGGGGGTGGTGCACTGTACCCGAAGATACTGCCATATCGGGTCAATGCATAGGGCGACGGAAGCAAGCTTCGAAATCGGCCCCCGTTCTCAAAAATCCATTTAATATATGGTCCCCAGATAGGGGACGTATCAGATATTAAACTGATAAGAACAGATTTTTTTTTTTTTTTTTTTTTTTTAAGAACAGATTTTTTTTTTATTGAAAAGGAAATATACAATACATAACCAAGTAAATCATTCAAAAAATTACATATTCATCTGAAAACACATGAATAACACATATTTGACATATACAATATATACAGGAAGCATGTCTTTACATGTACATATAACAAAAAGCTTTCCCTTCATGACTTTCCCTCAGAAAAAATAAATTGCAGCGGATTCTGTCCCTCCAACTGTCCCTTCATATCAGGATATAATCTGTAAGAAAAGAAAAAGAAAGACAAATAAGAATACAATCATAACCAGTACTTCCATTTTTTGTGTTTCCAGATCCCCTCTGCATCATCAGAACCATAGTTTTTCCTATCACATAATACGTAAAGGTAAATTTTACCACGGATCATGCCCAGACATTCCTTCACACTTACTTCAGTTTGATTGAAAATCCTAATATTCCTTACATCCCACAGAACCTCTTTTACACAATTTACTATGAACCATAACACTCTTGCCTTCTCTCTCTCCACTGCACACAAACCAAACATCATCATATTAAAGGATAAGATTTCAATTCCAGTAAGATTTTTAATTAGACCAGACATTTTTCTCCACACAGACTTCGCATAACCACACTCCCAAAACACATGTACATAATTCTCACATCCACCGCAACCATCCCTGGGACACACTTCACTGTCTACCAATCTCCTTCTCCTCTGAAATTCCCTTGTTGGCAGACACCCATGAGCTAACATCCAAGACAAGTCCTTTTGTTTATTTGTCAGTTCCTTGTGACTGACATTTTTCCACACTACCTTACAATCCTTCTCAGACAGACCTCCCACACATTCCACTGTTTCTCTCTGCTCCAACACTTTCATCACCTTCTTACTATCATTCCATTCAGTCACACATTCCAGATTATTTTTCCTGACACACCGCCCTATTCTCTGATAGAACCAAGGAACCTCAAAACTTACAGGTACCCTTAAGTCCCTTTCCATTAGCTTATATTTCAACAACACATTACCAGCCAAATACCTTACCATGCACCCAAACACACATTCCTTCTTACTTACAGCGAGACAAAAACTGACATACTTCACAGCCAGGAACACTTCCACATTCATCATTCCTTTCCCACCATGCATTCTGCTTTTCACCACCTTCCCACGACTCAATTTCTCCATCCTTGAATTCCATAAGAAAACAAAGATCTGCCTGATAATTCTTGCCAGACACCTATCCGGTGGAGGAAACACATAATTAACATAAAGCAAAATAGGAATTATAACAGCTTTAATAACCAGAATCCTTCCCTCAATCGATAAAGTCCTTAAAGACCAGAAGTTTATTTTATTCCCCACCCTCCCCAAAACCCTCTCCCAACTTTCTTTCCCATACAAATCATTATCAAACACCACCCCAAGCACTTCCACACCCCCCTCTCTCACAGGCCACTCGCACAACCCACTCTCTCCCCACCCCTCAAAAAATTTACAACCACTCTTCCCAACATTAAGCTTAAACCCACTCATTAAACAGAAACACTCAATCAATAACTTAGCACGCCTTACCCCTGCCATTGACTTACATACAACAGTAACATCATCCATGTAACCAATCACTCGCATATCCTTCCCATGACTACCAGGTATTTCTATACCCCGCATCACCTTATCTCTCCTAATCATCCCCAACAAAGGCTCAATCATACAAATAAAAAGAATTGGCGACAGGGGACACCCCTGCCGCACTCCAGATTTTATACTCACTTCCCTACTCAGAAAACCATTGACCTGAATCTTACTATAAATGTCCCTATACAAACATTCAATCCACTTCACCATTCTGTCCGGCACATTCATCCTCCTCAAAACCCTAAACAATAAATCATGCACCACCCTATCATACGCTTTTTCAAAATCCACCGTAACAACAGCCACACCTTGCTTCCTAGTTTTACAGTCCCACAATACATCCCTCAGACCTAACAGACATTCAGAAATCCTACGATCAGGCACTGTACACATTTGCTCCTCACCTACCATACAATCAATCACATCCTTTAACCTACTCGCAATAACTTTAGCAATAATTTTGTAATCACAATTCAAGAGCGCTATAGGCCTCCAATTTTTAAGATCCCTCTTATCCCCTTTTTTAAACAATAACACAGTCACACTCTCACTCATACTTTTAGATAACTTCCCTCTCCTAAGTACTTCCTTACACACCTCCCATACATAATCCCCTAACATATCCCAAAACACAAGATAAAATTCCACAGGCAAACCATCACTCCCTGCCACCTTTCCTTTCTTCATCCCATTCACAGCATCCTCCACCTCACTCTTCCTCACATCCTCTTCCATAAAGAACCCATCAATTTCATCCAAACGCTTATCCACATATCCCAAACATTCCTCCTCTAGAGTCACGTCCCGCTCCTTCTCCGTGAATAAATCAGAATAAAACTTCCACACTTCCTCTAACACCTCATCCTTACCAAAGACCTCTACCCCATCATTCGTAAAAACACTCATCATCTCAGTTTTTTTACTGAATGCCTTTTTAAAGAAAAATTTGCTACATTTCTCATCCTTCTCTTTCACTTCAACCCTAGCCTGTGCAATAATCTTCCTTCCATTCCTCTCCAGACACTCATTCACACTTCCACGAGCTTCCTCAATCTCCTTCTCAACACTCATCCCCAAACGCCTCAATTCATACAAATACTCTAACCTTCTTTGCCATCTCTCATACTCTTCTCTATCTTTCCTCCCTTTCTCACACCCTTTTTTAATAAAAAACCTTTTAGTCTCTAACTTCACCCACTCCCACCACTCAACCACACTATAAAATGCATCCTTCCTCAACACCCATCCATCAAAACGCTCCCTATATTCTTGTAATACACATTCATTATCCAATAAAGACACATTCAACTTCCAAACACCCTTTCCATACTCACTTAGACCACCACCTTTTACCACACACTCAATCCAGGCATGATCCGTGAACGGTAACCTCCTCCGTCTGAAATTAGAAACAGACATTAGTTTTGAGACAAAAATGAAATCAATACGCGAACTTGTATTGTTAGAAAAATATGTATAACCGATAGTACCATCATTATGGGCAACAAAGGAATCCTTTAACCCAAATAAATTTACAATCTCTTTAAGCTGCTTACTAGTACTGTCTAAACCAGACCCACCACCCACCGTAGTACTACTCCTATCCCCCTCTGTTATTATACAATTGAAATCCCCTATAAGGAACACATCATCCCTCCCACTCAAAAAGAAATATAATTTCTCAAACACCTCCCCTCTTTCCTTCCTCCCAGTTGGAGCATAAACATTAATTACTTTATATGTGAAACCCCTGAAAATAAAATGCACTAATAATACCCTACCCGGAACAATATGGACAACTTTTTTAACAACAAACTCATTACTTTTGAACAAAATCCCCACCCCCGAATTACGTTCCATTGAACCAGACCATACCGATTGCCCATAAGGCCAGGAGATATTTGGCTCCCCATCCAAGCAGCACTCCTGGAGACCTAGAACATCAAAAGAATATCTAGAAAGTAAATCAAAAATGGCGGATCTCCTTTCTAAAGATCTAATACTGCGGACATTTAGAGAACCAATTGTTAAACTCATTCAAACATTTGAAGGAAAAAAAGGAAATACAAAATCAAGCATTATCAAAAGGAGGCCTAGCCTTTCCCCGACCTCTACCCTTATTTTTTGCCTCCCCTTCCTTAAACTTAAGAGTCTTTGTCAATTTTTTGACTGAACATTCCTCCAAATAACCTGTGCCCAGGGAGGATAAAGAGGAGTCAGAATCAATCTGACATGACGACCCTCCACCTGCCTCCTCCCTTCCCGGGCTAGGAAAGTCCTCAATCCTTTGACTCTGAGGAGTCGGACAGTCATCCTCCGATTCTTCCACCGGCATCTTTCTCTTCAAGGATTCTTTGTCCACAGTCATCTCCTCTGGCGGATCAGAGGCCTCCGAAACAGATGCCCCCGAAACAGACTCCGCCTTCTCCCCCTCTGCCACCAAAGCATCCGGAACAGACCTAGAAATGGAAGGAAAAACAGGGGCAGACTCTGCTTCACTGGTCAGCACGCTAACCTCTGCATCGCCTGCCCTGGCAGCATTGGAGTCCTCAGGAACTGTCCCACCTCGAAGAGCCATTGCATATGATCGGGGTGCCCCAGACTGGTAAGTGGGGCAACTCCTAGCCAGGTGATCCGAAGAACCACAGAAATGACACTTGCGTTTCTCGGGACAGTCTGCAGTGCGGTGATCAGGCTTGTGGCAGTTCCTGCAAACCTGCCCGGTTGTACAGTTCTCTCTGGTATGACCAAAGCAAAAACAGTCCCGGCAAAAACTTGGCATCCCCGGGTAGTGCAGAAACCCCCTGTTGTTCCCTATCGCAAAGTTCTGCGGGGGGTGACAAAAACCTTCAGCACCACCCTCGGGGGCAGGCCTAAACTCCACCCAAAAACGTCTCATGCCTGTGAAAGTCCCCAGGATGTTATTTTTCCTCTCCGCACCAGAAACAGACACACAATACCTTCTTAGAAAGGTCTGGATCTCCTCATCCCGCACAAAAGGGTTGTACATATGCACTACCACTGGAACTTTCTTAGGCCGAGCCTCGCAGGAAATGAATCGGATCCCTTGTAGGTCAGGGTGAGAAGCATTCTCCTTACTCCGGTAGAGACAGGTACGGAGATCATCCAGGTTGTAGAAGGTCACGTCAAAGAATCCTTGGCTGGGAAAGACCTGGACACAGAAGATGGAAGCATGCGGCATCCTCAGCACTCCTTCCACGACCTTCTGCTGGACATGCAAAATCCCGTAGGCACTCCTCTTTTCCTCCTCGATAAACAGCCGTACTGTATTAGGAGCGTTCGGCGCATTAGCCATCCTCTCCGGCAGACCCGTCCTCCGATGATCACCTTCCCGTTATCCTGGGACTAAGCCCTCTCCCCAATAGCAGCAGGTGGGTGAAGCCCAGGCAATAAACCTGGGCGATCCCACAAGGCCGAGGAGAGGGGTACCCGAATACCTTAGGGCAAGACACTTGATCTTAGCCAAAAGGCCGAGAAGCGATAACCGTGAAAGGGGCGGGCCCAACAAGGTGCCCTTCATGGGCACTATCACTGCTTGCTGTCAGGGAGGCTGCCAGACAATTTTCCATGCACACTCTGGGCTGGGGGGCAGTCAACCACCAGTACACACAGCAGAACCTAAACCCATACCATTATTGCTAAGCAGCAAGACAGGGGCCCATTGCACTCCCACGGGGCCTTTTTAAATGCAATCCATAACCCGGATTTGCCAGGAACCCTTCTTACTCCTCCTACTTGCATGTGACACTGGGCTTAGGATCTGCATAGGAAACACACACACAAGCACACACCTACCTTTGTTGCCTGCAGATGCCTCCTTGGCTGTCCCCAAACGGTATCAAACCAACACCCACGGGAAGCTGTAAGCATAGAGGACATGCCTGCACCCCATTGGACTTACCTGTGTGGGTTAAACCCGGGTTATTTGACAACCTATGGCGGTGATGGTTCTGCTCAGGCAGAGCAGTGCTGATGCTCCTCATAAAGCTGTCGCTGCTGTGAAGGTTCTAGGTGACATCACAAATCCCTATGGTTACATACACAACAAAGCTGGGTTGTTGTTGTTTACACTCTGCAAGGCCTGTGGAAGTGAGTGACATCATAGCACTGTAGTTCTGAGGGTTCTAGATGGATGCAACAATCTCCTGTTGCTTCTATGAAGGCCATAATAGACGACATCACCAAACAGCTCCATAGTCACATACACAGCAAAGGAGAGATGTTGTTTACACCTAGTGATGTCAGTGGTATTGAGTGACATCACAGCACAGTGCTAAGGCTCCTGGGCCTGGACACAGCAGCGGCTGCAATATCTCAACGGAGAATACGTTTATATATATGTGTGTGTGTGCGCGTATATATATATATATATATATATATATATATTTCTCCGCCGAAATCACTTTTAAACCCATTTCCACCTTTTTTTCCCTTCTCTTCCTCTTACTTTTTTTTCACGTTTTTTTACGTTTTTCTCCTTTTCGCCTCTTTTCTGGGCGTATTATTCTTCTTTTTCTTCTTTTTTTTCGTCTAATGCATACCCCATCAGTGCAGCAATGCTTATTCAATACCGCCAGCAGATGGAGACACTGGCGGATAATTTTCTAAGGATTTATACTGATTTTTCCTGTCTGAATTTGTCGCACAGAAAGTTGCAGGCCAAATATGTGTGACATTTCTGCGACTTTAGCTTCTAGAGCATTTTTACAACATTATACATAGGTGCTGAATACATAAAAAGCGACTGTTCAGCGACAGACAAGTCGCATCGGCTGAAAGTAGGCCAGAATGTCAGTCCATGTTGGAGCAGGTTTAGATACAGTCTAAAGTATAGATCTCAAAGTCTGTGCACAGAATTTAGCAAGGGCCTCGCACCTTCTGATGCATCAGGTAGGTGCACAATAGCATAGCCTAACCCTCTGTACTTTGGTCTATATTGATGCGGGACATAGACAGCCAGCTGATGACCAATCCATTAGTGCAATGGATGGCTGGAAGCATTTGTCTTTGCCTTTGCAATACCACAGAAGCAATGCATGGTCAATGTACAGCAATGACACACCTGTGTGAACAGCCAGGAGACCCCCCCCCCCCCCCCCCATGTTATGTTACATAGTTACATAGTTAGTACGGTCGAAAAAAGACATATGTCCATCAAGTTCAACCAGGGAATTAAGGGGTAGGGGTGTGGCGCGATATTGGGGAAGGGATGAGATTTTATATTTCTTCATAAGCATTAATCTTATTTTGTCAATTAGGAACATTCAGCACCCACCCGCTATCAAGGCAGCTGCCTATCATGTCATGCCCTACCTGCACAGGTGTGCTGGCTACTCAAATGATCCAATTAAGGAGGCCATTTAGTCAGCAGCAGCAGAAGTCCTGTGCCTGGACGCTCCAACAGCGGCCAGACACAAGCAGAAGCAGAAGCAGCAGAAGCAGCAGCAGCACCACCTTTTGTTTTTTGGCTGCAGCAGCAGCAAGGCCCACAGGGCTGGCTAGCTGGCTAGCCAGCAAGCAGGTAGCAATGAAAGTAGGAATCTTTCTTTTTAACCCTGTAAGGGGGTGGTGCACTGTACCCGAAGATACTGCCATATCGGGTCAATGCATAGGGCGACGGAAGCAAGCTTCGAAATCGGCCCCCGTTCTCAAAAATCCATTTAATATATGGTCCCCAGATAGGGGACGTATCAGATATTAAACTGATAAGAACAGATTTTTTTTTTTTTTTTTTTTTTTAAACCCTCAGATAAGGGATGAAAGTACTCAAAACAATACTTTCAAAACTGGCATTACAAACTTTCTGTAACACACAACCCTCTCATCATCGGGAACTTTATTTATAATCAAAAACAGACAAAATTACAAGTACATGAAAAACATCAAGATAAATCAACAGAATGAATCCATTTTTTCGTTTTCCAAATACCCTCCGCATCAATCCCACCCCTCCTAGCATCCCACAAATAACACAAATAAAGCTTTCCTAACACCATCCTCACACTATTATTTACACTTATTTCCTTTCTCAAAAACAAATAAACATTCCGAACATCCCATAAGACTTCTTTAATACACGACAACAATAACCACAACACTCTTTCATTCTGACCACCACTCACACATAATCCAAACATCATCATTTCATAATACAAAAATTCCACACCTGTTAATTCCTTGCACAAAGGCCCAAGTTTTCTCACAACCTCACGAGCATACTTACAATTCCAAAAAAGATGAATAACACTTTCAAAACCATTACAATTCTCCCTAGGACACACATCACATCTCACCAAACCCCTTGCTTTCTGAAACTCTCTCACTGGCAACACCCCATGCAAACTTTGCCATACAATCTCCTTTTGCTTATTAGACATACCATCCATCCTCACTTTCTTCCAAACTTTTTCCACATCCGCTCCTCTCACAGAATTAATATTACATACAACCTCTTTACTCTCAATCATTTTCATCAACAAACGTTTATTCTTCAAAACACTCACCTCTTCTTCTATCAACTCAAATTTCTCCAAAAACCTCACAACCCACTCATACCATTTAGGAACCTCAAAAGCAATAGGCCTATTCAAATCCCTCTCACACCACTTCAACCTGACAAAAAATCTACCAGCCAGAAATCTTGTCATACAGGACACCTTTCTATCACTCCCAATAATAGCTAAAATAAAAACTAAAATATTCACTCCAAAGTACACCTCCAAATTTGGAAAACTCATACCACCCTTCTTCCAATTTTTCACCACTATTTCTCTCCTCAACCTCTCAACTTTAGAACCCCAAAAAAAGACAAACAGAACCCTGTTCAAGCTCCTCAAACCCATATAATGGGGAGGAAAAATCATAGCAACATACAGAAAAATTGGTAACACAACACTTTTAATAACTACAATCTTCCCAATGAAGGAAAGACTTCTCAAACTCCAATAATTTAGACGCAACTCCACCTTCTTTTTCGCCTCCTCCCAACTCTCTTTCCCATCCAAATCGTCACTAAACTTAATCCCCAACACTTTAATAGACCCCTCCACAACATTCACCCCAACATCTCTACTTAATCTACTCTCACCAAAACACTTACATTCACTCTTTAACCAATTAACCTTAAAAGCAGATGCACCACAAAAAATAGACACTAAAAGTTTCACCCTCCTCACAGCGGACTCAGAATCACACAGGACACATACATCATCCATATAAGCATTAACTTTAAACTCCCTTCCATCACTACCAGGAATGCGTACACCTCTCACTATCTTATCCCTCCTAATCATACATACCAGAGGCTCAATAGCACATATAAATGCCACTGGTGATAAAGGACACCCCTGCCTAACCCCTGAGAACACATTCACTCTTCTCCCCACACATCCATTAACAAGCATCCTACTATATATTTTGTCATACAAACTCCTAACTCTCCACACAAAGTCACTCGGAAAACCCATACGCAACAACACCCTGAACAAGAAACTATGAGACAGCCTATCATACGCTTTTTCAAAATCTAATGACAACAAACACACATCTTGCTTCCTACTCTTACAATCCCACAAACAATCTCTCAACAAACACAAACTCTCCTGTATACGACGTCCAGGCACAGCACAAAACTGATCATCACCCACCACGCTTTCAACAACATCTCTCATCCGATTGGCAATAATTTTCGCATAGATCTTATAATCACAATTAAGTAATGTAATTGGACGCCAATTCTTTAAACTTTTTAAATCCCCTTTTTTCGGAATCAGCACAACCACACCCCCACGCATACTCTCCGCAACCTCCATATTCTCCCACATAAACTGACACACTTCAACTACATCCTTCCCCACCACATTCCATAACAACCGATAAAATTCCACAGGCAAACCATCCTCACCTGGAGTCTTATTTGCTGACATTTTCTGCACTACATCCCAAACTTCCTCACTTGATATACCACGCATAACAAAAGCCTGCTCAGCCTCTCCAAGTTTCCTTTCCAACACACTCAATACCTCATTCTCCAAATTCTCATCCCTCCACTTCTCTCCATACAATTCTTCATAAAAAACTGCAACTTCCTCACTCACACCATCACCAGACACAACACTACCATCCTCTTTCACAATCACATCAATAACCGGCTTTTTTGAAAAAACTTTTTTGAAAAAATAACGTGAACATTTTTCATCATGTTCCCTCTTATCTAATTTAGCTCTATACATAATACTCCTCCCTTTCTCCAACACAAACTCATTAATGTCCCTTTTAACACTCACAATTTCATTCTGAACATCCACACCACAGTCTCTCAATCTATACAAAAAGGATAGACGGGCATTTAACTTAACATATTGTTCCCTCTTAATAGCAGCAATTTTATAACCAAAAGACCTAAAAAAGGATTTTGTTTTCTTTTTAACCCATTCCCACCACAAAATAATGTTATCAAACTCACTTTTCCTTTCACGCCATTTTTTATATATGCATTCATACTGGTCTCTCACATCCACACTATCTAAATGTTTAATATTCATCTTCCACAAACCTCTCCCATACACAGCATTCTGACCCACATCAATCTCACACAGCAAAGACTCATGGTCCGAATAACAAACAGACCTCTGTCTGTAACTTAATGCATTAACATTCTCAGACAAAAAACAATAATCTAACTTAGAGTGAACATTCCCCCTATCTGCATGATAAGTGCATAAATTAGGACTAACTTTGCATAAATCCTGAATATCTTTAAACCTAAAATCTGAAACTAACTCAAATAATTTTCTTCCTGATATATCAAATGCTTTCTTACATAAGTCCACATTCATATCTCCAACTAAAATAATAGGTATTTTACCTTGAACATAAAATTTTAATTTCTCAAACAAATTTTTTCTTTCATTTTTGCATGCAGAAGCATACACATTTATAACACGAAACATAATACCTTTATAACATAAATTAACAGAAATACACCTACCAGGCTCAATAACTAAATAACTTTCAACAGAAATTTCAGGTGATTTAATTAAAACACCCACACCATCATTCTTATTCACTGAACTCCCAGACCACACACACCGACCATACACCCATTCATCCTGACTTACTGCGAACTCAATACCACATTCCTGCAAACAGAAAATTGAAGCATTCTCTTGTGCTAAAAAACTTAAAATAGCAGCTCTCCTAGCCTTATTTTTAAATACTCTCACATTTTGAGAACAAATAATAATGCTCATAACTATATACAAACACAAAGCAGGTATAACATAACCATTAGAAAATAGGTGATTCACTACCTGATATCATTTGCATATCAAGTCCCGGCAAACCTATTGAGAACACATAGTAAAACACAAAGCAGGTATAACAAAGTCATTAGAAAACAGGTGCTTCACCACCTGATAACATTTCATATCAAGTCCCGGCATATCTATTCACCACTTTCAGCAGTCTCCATAATGTCCGTTTCCAGCACTTCAAATGTGTTCCTGGTTTCTGGCGCCAAATTCGTACTCTCCTCACCACGTCTTTTTTTGGCGGACTTCCCACCATGCACCAGCTTGAAGCCATCATTATTTTCATCCTGGACATTATGTTTCCCACCACCCTCCCTGTTACACAAACTAGTCTCTCCAGAGGACTGAAACTCCTCTATGTTAGCAGGATCAGAGGGATGAACAGATTCAGCTGTGTGAACAGGGCTCTGCACTCCCTCAATCACCTCCTCCAGCTTCCTAAAGGCATCAGCCACCGCAACTTGTACATCCACAGGTTTCTGAGGAATAACTTTCAGTTTTTGAGGGGCCAACTTCCTCACAATTTCCTCCCCTCTTGCAGCACTTGCATAGCTTGGTCTTTTTGTACCAGGACAGTCTTTATAAACATGCCCTTCCTCACGGCACAGGTCACATTTTTTTGTGTTGGGGCAACTCCCCGCATGGTGACCAGTACCATTACAGTTCCGGCACACCTGTCCCTTAAGGCAGCTCTCTTTCACGTGGCCAAAAGAAAAACAATTGCGGCAATAATAAGGCTGTCCAGCATAGGATAAATATCCCCTATGTCCAGCAACTGAAAAACTAGCTGGGGGATGTTTAAAGCCACCAACACAACTGGGATCCACTTTCAGTTTCACAACAAATTTATATTTGCAATTAAAGATTCCCAGTACATTGGTCTGTTTTTCACCTCCACGCACAGAGTCACAATATTGGCGCAGAAAACTTTCAATTATAGCCACATCCGTGAAAGGGTTATAAACATGCACAAGGACAGTTTTTTCTTGAAACCCAAACAAAGGAGTAATCTTCACTCCCTCCATCATGGGGTCCTTGCTGAAATTTCTCAAACGTTCATAAACATCAAGGCACCTACCTTCCTGCTCAAAGGTGACCTCATAAGAACCCTTGCGAGGAGCCTCATTAACGCTGAATATTTCTGACTTGTCCACTCCAAGCTTCAGCATGATGATGTCCCGAACCAGGTAAACAACATTGTTCTTCACAGCACTTCCGGGATCCACCTCCAAACGAATGGTATTCTTCAGACCAGCCATCTCTCCAGGCAGAACTGTCGGCACGAAACCACAGAAAGAGAATCCCTTCCAGCAAACTGGGTAAACCCAGAGATCGCACCCTCAGGCGAGACCAAGGCAACTGCACTTGATCTTAGCCAAAAGGCAGAGAAGCGATAACCGTGAAAGGGGCGGGCCCAACAAGGTGCCCTTCATGGGCACTATCACTGCTTGCTGTCAGGGAGGCTGCCAGACAATTTTCCATGCACACTCTGGGCTGGGGGGCAGTCAACCACCAGTACACACAGCAGAACCTAAACCCATACCATTATTGCTAAGCAGCAAGACAGGGGCCCATTGCACTCCCACGGGGCCTTTTTAAATGCAATCCATAACCCGGATTTGCCAGGAACCCTTCTTACTCCTCCTACTTGCATGTGACACTGGGCTTAGGATCTGCATAGGAAACACACACACAAGCACACACCTACCTTTGTTGCCTGCAGATGCCTCCTTGGCTGTCCCCAAACGGTATCAAACCAACACCCACGGGAAGCTGTAAGCATAGAGGACATGCCTGCACCCCATTGGACTTACCTGTGTGGGTTAAACCCGGGTTATTTGACAACCTATGGCGGTGATGGTTCTGCTCAGGCAGAGCAGTGCTGATGCTCCTCATAAAGCTGTCGCTGCTGTGAAGGTTCTAGGTGACATCACAAATCCCTATGGTTACATACACAACAAAGCTGGGTTGTTGTTTTTTACACTCTGCAAGGCCTGTGGAAGTGAGTGACATCATAGCACTGTAGTTCTGAGGGTTCTAGATGGATGCAACAATCTCCTGTTGCTTCTATGAAGGCCATAATAGACGACATCACCAAACAGCTCCATAGTCACATACACAGCAAAGGAGAGATGTTGTTTACACCTAGTGATGTCAGTGGTATTGAGTGACATCACAGCACAGTGCTAAGGCTCCTGGGCCTGGACACAGCAGCGGCTGCAATATCTCAACGGAGAATACGTTTATATATATGTGTGTGTGTGCGCGTATATATATATATATATATATATATATATATATATATATATATATATATTTCTCCGCCGAAATCACTTTTAAACCCATTTCCACCTTTTTTTCCCTTCTCTTCCTCTTACTTTTTTTTCACGTTTTTTTACGTTTTTCTCCTTTTCGCCTCTTTTCTGGGCGTATTATTCTTCTTTTTCTTCTTTTTTTTCGTCTAATGCATACCCCATCAGTGCAGCAATGCTTATTCAATACCGCCAGCAGATGGAGACACTGGGGGATAATTTTCTAAGGATTTATACTGATTTTTCCTGTCTGAATTTGTCGCACAGAAAGTTGCAGGCCAAATATGTGTGACATTTCTGCGACTTTAGCTTCTAGAGCATTTTTACAACATTATACATAGGTGCTGAATACATAAAAAGCGACTGTTCAGCGACAGACAAGTCGCATCGGCTGAAAGTAGGCCAGAATGTCAGTCCATGTTGGAGCAGGTTTAGATACAGTCTAAAGTATAGATCTCAAAGTCTGTGCACAGAATTTAGCAAGAGCCTCGCACCTTCTGATGCATCAGGTAGGTGCACAATAGCATAGCCTAACCCTCTGTACTTTGGTCTATATTGATGCGGGACATAGACAGCCAGCTGATGACCAATCCATTAGTGCAATGGATGGCTGGAAGCATTTGTCTTTGCCTTTGCAATACCACAGAAGCAATGCATGGTCAATGTACAGCAATGACACACCTGTGTGAACAGCCAGGAGACCCCCCCCCCCCCCCATGTTATGTTACATAGTTACATAGTTAGTACGGTCGAAAAAAGACATATGTCCATCAAGTTCAACCAGGGAATTAAGGGGTAGGGGTGTGGCGCGATATTGGGGAAGGGATGAGATTTTATATTTCTTCATAAGCATTAATCTTATTTTGTCAATTAGGAACATTCAGCACCCACCCGCTATCAAGGCAGCTGCCTATCATGTCATGCCCTACCTGCACAGGTGTGCTGGCTACTCAAATGATCCAATTAAGGAGGCCATTTAGTCAGCAGCAGCAGAAGTCCTGTGCCTGGACGCTCCAACAGCGGCCAGACACAAGCAGAAGCAGAAGCAGCAGAAGCAGCAGCAGCACCACCTTTTGTTTTTTGGCTGCTGCAGCAGCAGCAAGGCCCACAGGGCTGGCTAGCTGGCTAGCCAGCAAGCAGGTAGCAATGAAAGTAGGAATCTTTCTTTTTAACCCTGTAAGGGGGTGGTGCACTGTACCCGAAGATACTGCCATATCGGGTCAATGCATAGGGCGACGGAAGCAAGCTTCGAAATCGGCCCCCGTTCTCAAAAATCCATTTAATATATGGTCCCCAGATAGGGGACGTATCAGATATTAAACTGATAAGAACAGATACTACACTTGATCTTAGCCAAAAGGCCGAGAAGCGACAACCGTGAAAGGGGCGGGCCCAACAAGGTGCCCTTCATGGGCACTATCACTGCTTGCTGTCAGGGAGGCTGCCAGACAATTTTCCATGCACACTCTGGGCTGGGGGGCAGTCAACCACCAGTACACACAGCAGAACCTAAACCCATACCATTATTGCTAAGCAGCAAGACAGGGGCCCATTGCACTCCCACGGGGCCTTTTTAAATGCAATCCATAACCCGGATTTGCCAGGAACCCTTCTTACTCCTCCTACTTGCATGTGACACTGGGCTTAGGATCTGCATAGGAAACACACACACAAGCACACACCTACCTTTGTTGCCTGCAGATGCCTCCTTGGCTGTCCCCAAACGGTATCAAACCAACACCCACGGGAAGCTGTAAGCATAGAGGACATGCCTGCACCCCATTGGACTTACCTGTGTGGGTTAAACCCGGGTTATTTGACAACCTATGGCGGTGATGGTTCTGCTCAGGCAGAGCAGTGCTGATGCTCCTCATAAAGCTGTCGCTGCTGTGAAGGTTCTAGGTGACATCACAAATCCCTATGGTTACATACACAACAAAGCTGGGTTGTTGTTGTTTACACTCTGCAAGGCCTGTGGAAGTGAGTGACATCATAGCACTGTAGTTCTGAGGGTTCTAGATGGATGCAACAATCTCCTGTTGCTTCTATGAAGGCCATAATAGACGACATCACCAAACAGCTCCATAGTCACATACACAGCAAAGGAGAGATGTTGTTTACACCTAGTGATGTCAGTGGTATTGAGTGACATCACAGCACAGTGCTAAGGCTCCTGGGCCTGGACACAGCAGCGGCTGCAATATCTCAACGGAGAATACGTTTATATATATGTGTGTGTGTGCGCGTATATATATATATATATATATATATATATATATATATATATATATATATATATTTCTCCGCCGAAATCCCTTTTAAACCCATTTCCACCTTTTTTTCCCTTCTCTTCCTCTTACTTTTTTTTCACGTTTTTTTACGTTTTTCTCCTTTTCGCCTCTTTTCTGGGCGTATTATTCTTCTTTTTCTTCTTTTTTTTCGTCTAATGCATACCCCATCAGTGCAGCAATGCTTATTCAATACCGCCAGCAGATGGAGACACTGGGGGATAATTTTCTAAGGATTTATACTGATTTTTCCTGTCTGAATTTGTCGCACAGAAAGTTGCAGGCCAAATATGTGTGACATTTCTGCGACTTTAGCTTCTAGAGCATTTTTACAACATTATACATAGGTGCTGAATACATAAAAAGCGACTGTTCAGCGACAGACAAGTCGCATCGGCTGAAAGTAGGCCAGAATGTCAGTCCATGTTGGAGCAGGTTTAGATACAGTCTAAAGTATAGATCTCAAAGTCTGTGCACAGAATTTAGCAAGGGCCTCGCACCTTCTGATGCATCAGGTAGGTGCACAATAGCATAGCCTAACCCTCTGTACTTTGGTCTATATTGATGCGGGACATAGACAGCCAGCTGATGACCAATCCATTAGTGCAATGGATGGCTGGAAGCATTTGTCTTTGCCTTTGCAATACCACAGAAGCAATGCATGGTCAATGTACAGCAATGACACACCTGTGTGAACAGCCAGGAGACCCCCCCCATGTTATGTTACATAGTTACATAGTTAGTACGGTCGAAAAAAGACATATGTCCATCAAGTTCAACCAGGGAATTAAGGGGTAGGGGTGTGGCGCGATATTGGGGAAGGGATGAGATTTTATATTTCTTCATAAGCATTAATCTTATTTTGTCAATTAGGAACATTCAGCACCCACCCGCTATCAAGGCAGCTGCCTATCATGTCATGCCCTACCTGCACAGGTGTGCTGGCTACTCAAATGATCCAATTAAGGAGGCCATTTAGTCAGCAGCAGCAGAAGTCCTGTGCCTGGACGCTCCAACAGCGGCCAGACACAAGCAGAAGCAGAAGCAGCAGAAGCAGCAGCAGCACCACCTTTTGTTTTTTGGCTGCAGCAGCAGCAAGGCCCACAGGGCTGGCTAGCTGGCTAGCCAGCAAGCAAGTAGCAATGAAAGTAGGAATCTTTCTTTTTAACCCTGTAAGGGGGTGGTGCACTGTACCCGAAGATACTGCCATATCGGGTCAATGCATAGGGCGACGGAAGCAAGCTTCGAAATCGGCCCCCGTTCTCAAAAATCCATTTAATATATGGTCCCCAGATAGGGGACGTATCAGATATTAAACTGATAAGAACAGATTTTTTTTTTTTTTTTTTATTGAAAAGGAAATATACAATACATAACCAAGTAAATCATTCAAAAAATTACATATTCATCTGAAAACACATGAATAACACATATTTGACATATACAATATATACAGGAAGCATGTCTTTACATGTACATATAACAAAAAGCTTTCCCTTCATGACTTTCCCTCAGAAAAAATAAATTGCAGCGGATTCTGTCCCTCCAACTGTCCCTTCATATCAGGATATAATCTGTAAGAAAAGAAAAAGAAAGACAAATAAGAATACAATCATAACCAGTACTTCCATTTTTTGTGTTTCCAGATCCCCTCTGCATCATCAGAACCATAGTTTTTCCTATCACATAATACGTAAAGGTAAATTTTACCACGGATCATGCCCAGACATTCCTTCACACTTACTTCAGTTTGATTGAAAATCCTAATATTCCTTACATCCCACAGAACCTCTTTTACACAATTTACTATGAACCATAACACTCTTGCCTTCTCTCTCTCCACTGCACACAAACCAAACATCATCATATTAAAGGATAAGATTTCAATTCCAGTAAGATTTTTAATTAGACCAGACATTTTTCTCCACACAGACTTCGCATAACCACACTCCCAAAACACATGTACATAATTCTCACATCCACCGCAACCATCCCTGGGACACACTTCACTGTCTACCAATCTCCTTCTCCTCTGAAATTCCCTTGTTGGCAGACACCCATGAGCTAACATCCAAGACAAGTCCTTTTGTTTATTTGTCAGTTCCTTGTGACTGACATTTTTCCACACTACCTTACAATCCTTCTCAGACAGACCTCCCACACATTCCACTGTTTCTCTCTGCTCCAACACTTTCATCACCTTCTTACTATCATTCCATTCAGTCACACATTCCAGATTATTTTTCCTGACACACCGCCCTATTCTCTGATAGAACCAAGGAACCTCAAAACTTACAGGTACCCTTAAGTCCCTTTCCATTAGCTTATATTTCAACAACACATTACCAGCCAAATACCTTACCATGCACCCAAACACACATTCCTTCTTACTTACAGCGAGACAAAAACTGACATACTTCACAGCCAGGAACACTTCCACATTCATCATTCCTTTCCCACCATGCATTCTGCTTTTCACCACCTTCCCACGACTCAATTTCTCCATCCTTGAATTCCATAAGAAAACAAAGATCTGCCTGATAATTCTTGCCAGACACCTATCCGGTGGAGGAAACACATAATTAACATAAAGCAAAATAGGAATTATAACAGCTTTAATAACCAGAATCCTTCCCTCAATCGATAAAGTCCTTAAAGACCAGAAGTTTATTTTATTCCCCACCCTCCCCAAAACCCTCTCCCAACTTTCTTTCCCATACAAATCATTATCAAACACCACCCCAAGCACTTCCACACCCCCCTCTCTCACAGGCCACTCGCACAACCCACTCTCTCCCCACCCCTCAAAAAATTTACAACCACTCTTCCCAACATTAAGCTTAAACCCACTCATTAAACAGAAACACTCAATCAATAACTTAGCACGCCTTACCCCTGCCATTGACTTACATACAACAGTAACATCATCCATGTAACCAATCACTCGCATATCCTTCCCATGACTACCAGGTATTTCTATACCCCGCATCACCTTATCTCTCCTAATCATCCCCAACAAAGGCTCAATCATACAAATAAAAAGAATTGGCGACAGGGGACACCCCTGCCGCACTCCAGATTTTATACTCACTTCCCTACTCAGAAAACCATTGACCTGAATCTTACTATAAATGTCCCTATACAAACATTCAATCCACTTCACCATTCTGTCCGGCACATTCATCCTCCTCAAAACCCTAAACAATAAATCATGCACCACCCTATCATACGCTTTTTCAAAATCCACCGTAACAACAGCCACACCTTGCTTCCTAGTTTTACAGTCCCACAATACATCCCTCAGACCTAACAGACATTCAGAAATCCTACGATCAGGCACTGTACACATTTGCTCCTCACCTACCATACAATCAATCACATCCTTTAACCTATTCGCAATAACTTTAGCAATAATTTTGTAATCACAATTCAAGAGCGCTATAGGCCTCCAATTTTTAAGATCCCTCTTATCCCCTTTTTTAAACAATAACACAGTCACACTCTCACTCATACTTTTAGATAACTTCCCTCTCCTAAGTACTTCCTTACACACCTCCCATACATAATCCCCTAACATATCCCAAAACACAAGATAAAATTCCACAGGCAAACCATCACTCCCTGCCACCTTTCCTTTCTTCATCCCATTCACAGCATCCTCCACCTCACTCTTCCTCACATCCTCTTCCATAAAGAACCCATCAATTTCATCCAAACGCTTATCCACATATCCCAAACATTCCTCCTCTAGAGTCACGTCCCGCTCCTTCTCCGTGAATAAATCAGAATAAAACTTCCACACTTCCTCTAACACCTCATCCTTACCAAAGACCTCTACCCCATCATTCGTAAAAACACTCATCATCTCAGTTTTTTTACTGAATGCCTTTTTAAAGAAAAATTTGCTACATTTCTCATCCTTCTCTTTCACTTCAACCCTAGCCTGTGCAATAATCTTCCTTCCATTCCTCTCCAGACACTCATTCACACTTCCACGAGCTTCCTCAATCTCCTTCTCAACACTCATCCCCAAACGCCTCAATTCATACAAATACTCTAACCTTCTTTGCCATCTCTCATACTCTTCTCTATCTTTCCTCCCTTTCTCACACCCTTTTTTAATAAAAAACCTTTTAGTCTCTAACTTCACCCACTCCCACCACTCAACCACACTATAAAATGCATCCTTCCTCAACACCCATCCATCAAAACGCTCCCTATATTCTTGTAATACACATTCATTATCCAATAAAGACACATTCAACTTCCAAACACCCTTTCCATACTCACTTAGACCACCACCTTTTACCACACACTCAATCCAGGCATGATCCGTGAACGGTAACCTCCTCCGTCTGAAATTAGAAACAGACATTAGTTTTGAGACAAAAATGAAATCAATACGCGAACTTGTATTGTTAGAAAAATATGTATAACCGATAGTACCATCATTATGGGCAACAAAGGAATCCTTTAACCCAAATAAATTTACAATCTCTTTAAGCTGCTTACTAGTACTGTCTAAACCAGACCCACCACCCACCGTAGTACTACTCCTATCCCCCTCTGTTATTATACAATTGAAATCCCCTATAAGGAACACATCATCCCTCCCACTCAAAAAGAAATATAATTTCTCAAACACCTCCCCTCTTTCCTTCCTCCCAGTTGGAGCATAAACATTAATTACTTTATATGTGAAACCCCTGAAAATAAAATGCACTAATAATACCCTACCCGGAACAATATGGACAACTTTTTTAACAACAAACTCATTACTTTTGAACAAAATCCCCACCCCCGAATTACGTTCCATTGAACCAGACCATACCGATTGCCCATAAGGCCAGGAGATATTTGGCTCCCCATCCAAGCAGCACTCCTGGAGACCTAGAACATCAAAAGAATATCTAGAAAGTAAATCAAAAATGGCGGATCTCCTTTCTAAAGATCTAATACTGCGGACATTTAGAGAACCAATTGTTAAACTCATTCAAACATTTGAAGGAAAAAAAGGAAATACAAAATCAAGCATTATCAAAAGGAGGCCTAGCCTTTCCCCGACCTCTACCCTTATTTTTTGCCTCCCCTTCCTTAAACTTAAGAGTCTTTGTCAATTTTTTGACTGAACATTCCTCCAAATAACCTGTGCCCAGGGAGGATAAAGAGGAGTCAGAATCAATCTGACATGACGACCCTCCACCTGCCTCCTCCCTTCCCGGGCTAGGAAAGTCCTCAATCCTTTGACTCTGAGGAGTCGGACAGTCATCCTCCGATTCTTCCACCGGCATCTTTCTCTTCAAGGATTCTTTGTCCACAGTCATCTCCTCTGGCGGATCAGAGGCCTCCGAAACAGATGCCCCCGAAACAGACTCCGCCTTCTCCCCCTCTGCCACCAAAGCATCCGGAACAGACCTAGAAATGGAAGGAAAAACAGGGGCAGACTCTGCTTCACTGGTCAGCACGCTAACCTCTGCATCGCCTGCCCTGGCAGCATTGGAGTCCTCAGGAACTGTCCCACCTCGAAGAGCCATTGCATATGATCGGGGTGCCCCGGACTGGTAAGTGGGGCAACTCCTAGCCAGGTGATCCGAAGAACCACAGAAATGACACTTGCGTTTCTCGGGACAGTCTGCAGTGCGGTGATCAGGCTTGTGGCAGTTCCTGCAAACCTGCCCGGTTGTACAGTTCTCTCTGGTATGACCAAAGCAAAAACAGTCCCGGCAAAAACTTGGCATCCCCGGGTAGTGCAGAAACCCCCTGTTGTTCCCTATCGCAAAGTTCTGCGGGGGGTGACAAAAACCTTCAGCACCACCCTCGGGGGCAGGCCTAAACTCCACCCAAAAACGTCTCATGCCTGTGAAAGTCCCCAGGATGTTATTTTTCCTCTCCGCACCAGAAACAGACACACAATACCTTCTTAGAAAGGTCTGGATCTCCTCATCCCGCACAAAAGGGTTGTACATATGCACTACCACTGGAACTTTCTTAGGCCGAGCCTCGCAGGAAATGAATCGGATCCCTTGTAGGTCAGGGTGAGAAGCATTCTCCTTACTCCGGTAGAGACAGGTACGGAGATCATCCAGGTTGTAGAAGGTCACGTCAAAGAATCCTTGGCTGGGAAAGACCTGGACACAGAAGATGGAAGCATGCGGCATCCTCAGCACTCCTTCCACGACCTTCTGCTGGACATGCAAAATCCCGTAGGCACTCCTCTTTTCCTCCTCGATAAACAGCCGTACTGTATTAGGAGCGTTCGGCGCATTAGCCATCCTCTCCGGCAGACCCGTCCTCCGATGATCACCTTCCCGTTATCCTGGGACTAAGCCCTCTCCCCAATAGCAGCAGGTGGGTGAAGCCCAGGCAATAAACCTGGGCGATCCCACAAGGCCGAGGAGAGGGGTACCCGAATACCTTAGGGCAAGACACTTGATCTTAGCCAAAAGGCCGAGAAGCGATAACCGTGAAAGGGGCGGGCCCAACAAGGTGCCCTTCATGGGCACTATCACTGCTTGCTGTCAGGGAGGCTGCCAGACAATTTTCCATGCACACTCTGGGCTGGGGGGCAGTCAACCACCAGTACACACAGCAGAACCTAAACCCATACCATTATTGCTAAGCAGCAAGACAGGGGCCCATTGCACTCCCACGGGGCCTTTTTAAATGCAATCCATAACCCGGATTTGCCAGGAACCCTTCTTACTCCTCCTACTTGCATGTGACACTGGGCTTAGGATCTGCATAGGAAACACACACACAAGCACACACCTACCTTTGTTGCCTGCAGATGCCTCCTTGGCTGTCCCCAAACGGTATCAAACCAACACCCACGGGAAGCTGTAAGCATAGAGGACATGCCTGCACCCCATTGGACTTACCTGTGTGGGTTAAACCCGGGTTATTTGACAACCTATGGCGGTGATGGTTCTGCTCAGGCAGAGCAGTGCTGATGCTCCTCATAAAGCTGTCGCTGCTGTGAAGGTTCTAGGTGACATCACAAATCCCTATGGTTACATACACAACAAAGCTGGGTTGTTGTTGTTTACACTCTGCAAGGCCTGTGGAAGTGAGTGACATCATAGCACTGTAGTTCTGAGGGTTCTAGATGGATGCAACAATCTCCTGTTGCTTCTATGAAGGCCATAATAGACGACATCACCAAACAGCTCCATAGTCACATACACAGCAAAGGAGAGATGTTGTTTACACCTAGTTGTCAGTGGTATTGAGTGACATCACAGCACAGTGCTAAGGCTCCTGGGCCTGGACACAGCAGCGGCTGCAATATCTCAACGGAGAATACGTTTATATATATGTGTGTGTGTGCGCGTATATATATATATATATATATATATATATATATATATATATATATATTTCTCCGCCGAAATCACTTTTAAACCCATTTCCACCTTTTTTTCCCTTCTCTTCCTCTTACTTTTTTTTCACGTTTTTTTACGTTTTTCTCCTTTTCGCCTCTTTTCTGGGCGTATTATTCTTCTTTTTCTTCTTTTTTTTCGTCTAATGCATACCCCATCAGTGCAGCAATGCTTATTCAATACCGCCAGCAGATGGGGACACTGGGGGATAATTTTCTAAGGATTTATACTGATTTTTCCTGTCTGAATTTGTCGCACAGAAAGTTGCAGGCCAAATATGTGGGACATTTCTGCGACTTTAGCTTCTAGAGCATTTTTACAACATTATACATAGGTGCTGAATACATAAAAAGCGACTGTTCAGCGACAGACAAGTCGCATCGGCTGAAAGTAGGCCAGAATGTCAGTCCATGTTGGAGCAGGTTTAGATACAGTCTAAAGTATAGATCTCAAAGTCTGTGCACAGAATTTAGCAAGGGCCTCGCACCTTCTGATGCATCAGGTAGGTGCACAATAGCATAGCCTAACCCTCTGTACTTTGGTCTATATTGATGCGGGACATAGACAGCCAGCTGATGACCAATCCATTAGTGCAATGGATGGCTGGAAGCATTTGTCTTTGCCTTTGCAATACCACAGAAGCAATGCATGGTCAATGTACAGCAATGACACACCTGTGTGAACAGCCAGGAGACCCCCCCCCCCCCCATGTTATGTTACATAGTTACATAGTTAGTACGGTCGAAAAAAGACATATGTCCATCAAGTTCAACCAGGGAATTAAGGGGTAGGGGTGTGGCGCGATATTGGGGAAGGGATGAGATTTTATATTTCTTCATAAGCATTAATCTTATTTTGTCAATTAGGAACATTCAGCACCCACCCGCTATCAAGGCAGCTGCCTATCATGTCATGCCCTACCTGCACAGGTGTGCTGGCTACTCAAATGATCCAATTAAGGAGGCCATTTAGTCAGCAGCAGCAGAAGTCCTGTGCCTGGACGCTCCAACAGCGGCCAGACACAAGCAGAAGCAGAAGCAGCAGAAGCAGCAGCAGCACCACCTTTTGTTTTTTGGCTGCAGCAGCAGCAAGGCCCACAGGGCTGGCTAGCTGGCTAGCCAGCAAGCAGGTAGCAATGAAAGTAGGAATCTTTCTTTTTAACCCTGTAAGGGGGTGGTGCACTGTACCCGAAGATACTGCCATATCGGGTCAATGCATAGGGCGACGGAAGCAAGCTTCGAAATCGGCCCCCGTTCTCAAAAATCCATTTAATATATGGTCCCCAGATAGGGGACGTATCAGATATTAAACTGATAAGAACAGATTTTTTTTTTTTTTTTTTTTTTTTTTTATTGAAAAGGAAATATACAATACATAACCAAGTAAATCATTCAAAAAATTACATATTCATCTGAAAACACATGAATAACACATATTTGACATATACAATATATACAGGAAGCATGTCTTTACATGTACATATAACAAAAAGCTTTCCCTTCATGACTTTCCCTCAGAAAAAATAAATTGCAGCGGATTCTGTCCCTCCAACTGTCCCTTCATATCAGGATATAATCTGTAAGAAAAGAAAAAGAAAGACAAATAAGAATACACTCATAACCAGTGCTTCCATTTTTTGTGTTTCCAGATCCCCTCTGCATCATCAGAACCATAGTTTTTCCTATCACATAATACGTAAAGGTAAATTTTACCACGGATCATGCCCAGACATTCCTTCACACTTACTTCAGTTTGATTGAAAATCCTAATATTCCTTACATCCCACAGAACCTCTTTTACACAATTTACTATGAACCATAACACTCTTGCCTTCTCTCTCTCCACTGCACACAAACCAAACATCATCATATTAAAGGATAAGATTTCAATTCCAGTAAGATTTTTAATTAGACCAGACATTTTTCTCCACACAGACTTCGCATAACCACACTCCCAAAACACATGTACATAATTCTCACATCCACCGCAACCATCCCTGGGACACACTTCACTGTCTACCAATCTCCTTCTCCTCTGAATATCCCTTGTTGGCAGACACCCATGAGCTAACATCCAAGACAAGTCCTTTTGTTTATTTGTCAGTTCCTTGTGACTGACATTTTTCCACACTACCTTACAATCCTTCTCAGACAGACCTCCCACACATTCCACTGTTTCTCTCTGCTCCAACACTTTCATCACCTTCTTACTATCATTCCATTCAGTCACACATTCCAGATTATTTTTCCTGACACACCGCCCTATTCTCTGATAGAACCAAGGAACCTCAAAACTTACAGGTACCCTTAAGTCCCTTTCCATTAGCTTATATTTCAACAACACATTACCAGCCAAATACCTTACCATGCACCCAAACACACATTCCTTCTTACTTACAGCGAGACAAAAACTGACATACTTCACAGCCAGGAACACTTCCACATTCATCATTCCTTTCCCACCATGCATTCTGCTTTTCACCACCTTCCCACGACTCAATTTCTCCATCCTTGAATTCCATAAGAAAACAAAGATCTGCCTGATAATTCTTGCCAGACACCTATCCGGTGGAGGAAACACATAATTAACATAAAGCAAAATAGGAATTATAACAGCTTTAATAACCAGAATCCTTCCCTCAATCGATAAAGTCCTTAAAGACCAGAAGTTTATTTTATTCCCCACCCTCCCCAAAACCCTCTCCCAACTTTCTTTCCCATACAAATCATTATCAAACACCACCCCAAGCACTTCCACACCCCCCTCTCTCACAGGCCACTCGCACAACCCACTCTCTCCCCACCCCTCAAAAAATTTACAACCACTCTTCCCAACATTAAGCTTAAACCCACTCATTAAACAGAAACACTCAATCAATAACTTAGCACGCCTTACCCCTGCCATTGACTTACATACAACAGTAACATCATCCATGTAACCAATCACTCGCATATCCTTCCCATGACTACCAGGTATTTCTATACCCCGCATCACCTTATCTCTCCTAATCATCCCCAACAAAGGCTCAATCATACAAATAAAAAGAATTGGCGACAGGGGACACCCCTGCCGCACTCCAGATTTTATACTCACTTCCCTACTCAGAAAACCATTGACCTGAATCTTACTATAAATGTCCCTATACAAACATTCAATCCACTTCACCATTCTGTCCGGCACATTCATCCTCCTCAAAACCCTAAACAATAAATCATGCACCACCCTATCATACGCTTTTTCAAAATCCACCGTAACAACAGCCACACCTTGCTTCCTAGTTTTACAGTCCCACAATACATCCCTCAGACCTAACAGACATTCAGAAATCCTACGATCAGGCACTGTACACATTTGCTCCTCACCTACCATACAATCAATCACATCCTTTAACCTATTCGCAATAACTTTAGCAATAATTTTGTAATCACAATTCAAGAGCGCTATAGGCCTCCAATTTTTAAGATCCCTCTTATCCCCTTTTTTAAACAATAACACAGTCACACTCTCACTCATACTTTTAGATAACTTCCCTCTCCTAAGTACTTCCTTACACACCTCCCATACATAATCCCCTAACATATCCCAAAACACAAGATAAAATTCCACAGGCAAACCATCACTCCCTGCCACCTTTCCTTTCTTCATCCCATTCACAGCATCCTCCACCTCACTCTTCCTCACATCCTCTTCCATAAAGAACCCATCAATTTCATCCAAACGCTTATCCACATATCCCAAACATTCCTCCTCTAGAGTCACGTCCCGCTCCTTCTCCGTGAATAAATCAGAATAAAACTTCCACACTTCCTCTAACACCTCATCCTTACCAAAGACCTCTACCCCATCATTCGTAAAAACACTCATCATCTCAGTTTTTTTACTGAATGCCTTTTTAAAGAAAAATTTGCTACATTTCTCATCCTTCTCTTTCACTTCAACCCTAGCCTGTGCAATAATCTTCCTTCCATTCCTCTCCAGACACTCATTCACACTTCCACGAGCTTCCTCAATCTCCTTCTCAACACTCATCCCCAAACGCCTCAATTCATACAAATACTCTAACCTTCTTTGCCATCTCTCATACTCTTCTCTATCTTTCCTCCCTTTCTCACACCCTTTTTTAATAAAAAACCTTTTAGTCTCTAACTTCACCCACTCCCACCACTCAACCACACTATAAAATGCATCCTTCCTCAACACCCATCCATCAAAACGCTCCCTATATTCTTGTAATACACATTCATTATCCAATAAAGACACATTCAACTTCCAAACACCCTTTCCATACTCACTTAGACCACCACCTTTTACCACACACTCAATCCAGGCATGATCCGTGAACGGTAACCTCCTCCGTCTGAAATTAGAAACAGACATTAGTTTTGAGACAAAAATGAAATCAATACGCGAACTTGTATTGTTAGAAAAATATGTATAACCGATAGTACCATCATTATGGGCAACAAAGGAATCCTTTAACCCAAATAAATTTACAATCTCTTTAAGCTGCTTACTAGTACTGTCTAAACCAGACCCACCACCCACCGTAGTACTACTCCTATCCCCCTCTGTTATTATACAATTGAAATCCCCTATAAGGAACACATCATCCCTCCCACTCAAAAAGAAATATAATTTCTCAAACACCTCCCCTCTTTCCTTCCTCCCAGTTGGAGCATAAACATTAATTACTTTATATGTGAAACCCCTGAAAATAAAATGCACTAATAATACCCTACCCGGAACAATATGGACAACTTTTTTAACAACAAACTCATTACTTTTGAACAAAATCCCCACCCCCGAATTACGTTCCATTGAACCAGACCATACCGATTGCCCATAAGGCCAGGAGATATTTGGCTCCCCATCCAAGCAGCACTCCTGGAGACCTAGAACATCAAAAGAATATCTAGAAAGTAAATCAAAAATGGCGGATCTCCTTTCTAAAGATCTAATACTGCGGACATTTAGAGAACCAATTGTTAAACTCATTCAAACATTTGAAGGAAAAAAAGGAAATACAAAATCAAGCATTATCAAAAGGAGGCCTAGCCTTTCCCCGACCTCTACCCTTATTTTTTGCCTCCCCTTCCTTAAACTTAAGAGTCTTTGTCAATTTTTTGACTGAACATTCCTCCAAATAACCTGTGCCCAGGGAGGATAAAGAGGAGTCAGAATCAATCTGACATGACGACCCTCCACCTGCCTCCTCCCTTCCCGGGCTAGGAAAGTCCTCAATCCTTTGACTCTGAGGAGTCGGACAGTCATCCTCCGATTCTTCCACCGGCATCTTTCTCTTCAAGGATTCTTTGTCCACAGTCATCTCCTCTGGGGGATCAGAGGCCTCCGAAACAGATGCCCCCGAAACAGACTCCGCCTTCTCCCCCTCTGCCACCAAAGCATCCGGAACAGACCTAGAAATGGAAGGAAAAACAGGGGCAGACTCTGCTTCACTGGTCAGCACGCTAACCTCTGCATCGCCTGCCCTGGCAGCATTGGAGTCCTCAGGAACTGTCCCACCTCGAAGAGCCATTGCATATGATCGGGGTGCCCCGGACTGGTAAGTGGGGCAACTCCTAGCCAGGTGATCCGAAGAACCACAGAAATGACACTTGCGTTTCTCGGGACAGTCTGCAGTGCGGTGATCAGGCTTGTGGCAGTTCCTGCAAACCTGCCCGGTTGTACAGTTCTCTCTGGTATGACCAAAGCAAAAACAGTCCCGGCAAAAACTTGGCATCCCCGGGTAGTGCAGAAACCCCCTGTTGTTCCCTATCGCAAAGTTCTGCGGGGGGTGACAAAAACCTTCAGCACCACCCTCAGGGGCAGGCCTAAACTCCACCCAAAAACGTCTCATGCCTGTGAAAGTCCCCAGGATGTTATTTTTCCTCTCCGCACCAGAAACAGACACACAATACCTTCTTAGAAAGGTCTGGATCTCCTCATCCCGCACAAAAGGGTTGTACATATGCACTACCACTGGAACTTTCTTAGGCCGAGCCTCGCAGGAAATGAATCGGATCCCTTGTAGGTCAGGGTGAGAAGCATTCTCCTTACTCCGGTAGAGACAGGTACGGAGATCATCCAGGTTGTAGAAGGTCACGTCAAAGAATCCTTGGCTGGGAAAGACCTGGACACAGAAGATGGAAGCATGCGGCATCCTCAGCACTCCTTCCACGACCTTCTGCTGGACATGCAAAATCCCGTAGGCACTCCTCTTTTCCTCCTCGATAAACAGCCGTACTGTATTAGGAGCGTTCGGCGCATTAGCCATCCTCTCCGGCAGACCCGTCCTCCGATGATCACCTTCCCGTTATCCTGGGACTAAGCCCTCTCCCCAATAGCAGCAGGTGGGTGAAGCCCAGGCAATAAACCTGGGCGATCCCACAAGGCCGAGGAGAGGGGTACCCGAATACCTTAGGGCAAGACACTTGATCTTAGCCAAAAGGCCGAGAAGCGATAACCGTGAAAGGGGCGGGCCCAACAAGGTGCCCTTCATGGGCACTATCACTGCTTGCTGTCAGGGAGGCTGCCAGACAATTTTCCATGCACACTCTGGGCTGGGGGGCAGTCAACCACCAGTACACACAGCAGAACCTAAACCCATACCATTATTGCTAAGCAGCAAGACAGGGGCCCATTGCACTCCCACGGGGCCTTTTTAAATGCAATCCATAACCCGGATTTGCCAGGAACCCTTCTTACTCCTCCTACTTGCATGTGACACTGGGCTTAGGATCTGCATAGGAAACACACACACAAGCACACACCTACCTTTGTTGCCTGCAGATGCCTCCTTGGCTGTCCCCAAACGGTATCAAACCAACACCCACGGGAAGCTGTAAGCATAGAGGACATGCCTGCACCCCATTGGACTTACCTGTGTGGGTTAAACCCGGGTTATTTGACAACCTAGGGCGGTGATGGTTCTGCTCAGGCAGAGCAGTGCTGATGCTCCTCATAAAGCTGTCGCTGCTGTGAAGGTTCTAGGTGACATCACAAATCCCTATGGTTACATACACAACAAAGCTGGGTTGTTGTTGTTTACACTCTGCAAGGCCTGTGGAAGTGAGTGACATCATAGCACTGTAGTTCTGAGGGTTCTAGATGGATGCAACAATCTCCTGTTGCTTCTATGAAGGCCATAATAGACGACATCACCAAACAGCTCCATAGTCACATACACAGCAAAGGAGAGATGTTGTTTACACCTAGTGATGTCAGTGGTATTGAGTGACATCACAGCACAGTGCTAAGGCTCCTGGGCCTGGACACAGCAGCGGCTGCAATATCTCAACGGAGAATACGTTTATATATATGTGTGTGTGTGCGCGTATATATATATATATATATATATATATATATATATATATATATATATTCTCCGCCGAAATCACTTTTAAACCCATTTCCACCTTTTTTTCCCTTCTCTTCCTCTTACTTTTTTTTCACGTTTTTTTACGTTTTTCTCCTTTTCGCCTCTTTTCTGGGCGTATTATTCTTCTTTTTCTTCTTTTTTTTCGTCTAATGCATACCCCATCAGTGCAGCAATGCTTATTCAATACCGCCAGCAGATGGAGACACTGGGGGATAATTTTCTAAGGATTTATACTGATTTTTCCTGTCTGAATTTGTCGCACAGAAAGTTGCAGGCCAAATATGTGTGACATTTCTGCGACTTTAGCTTCTAGAGCATTTTTACAACATTATACATAGGTGCTGAATACATAAAAAGCGACTGTTCAGCGACAGACAAGTCGCATCGGCTGAAAGTAGGCCAGAATGTCAGTCCATGTTGGAGCAGGTTTAGATACAGTCTAAAGTATAGATCTCAAAGTCTGTGCACAGAATTTAGCAAGGGCCTCGCACCTTCTGATGCATCAGGTAGGTGCACAATAGCATAGCCTAACCCTCTGTACTTTGGTCTATATTGATGCGGGACATAGACAGCCAGCTGATGACCAATCCATTAGTGCAATGGATGGCTGGAAGCATTTGTCTTTGCCTTTGCAATACCACAGAAGCAATGCATGGTCAATGTACAGCAATGACACACCTGTGTGAACAGCCAGGAGACCCCCCCCCCCCCCCCCATGTTATGTTACATAGTTACATAGTTAGTACGGTCGAAAAAAGACATATGTCCATCAAGTTCAACCAGGGAATTAAGGGGTAGGGGTGTGGCGCGATATTGGGGAAGGGATGAGATTTTATATTTCTTCATAAGCATTAATCTTATTTTGTCAATTAGGAACATTCAGCACCCACCCGCTATCAAGGCAGCTGCCTATCATGTCATGCCCTACCTGCACAGGTGTGCTGGCTACTCAAATGATCCAATTAAGGAGGCCATTTAGTCAGCAGCAGCAGAAGTCCTGTGCCTGGACGCTCCAACAGCGGCCAGACACAAGCAGAAGCAGAAGCAGCAGAAGCAGCAGCAGCACCACCTTTTGTTTTTTGGCTGCAGCAGCAGCAAGGCCCACAGGGCTGGCTAGCTGGCTAGCCAGCAAGCAGGTAGCAATGAAAGTAGGAATCTTTCTTTTTAACCCTGTAAGGGGGTGGTGCACTGTACCCGAAGATACTGCCATATCGGGTCAATGCATAGGGCGACGGAAGCAAGCTTCGAAATCGGCCCCCGTTCTCAAAAATCCATTTAATATATGGTCCCCAGATAGGGGACGTATCAGATATTAAACTGATAAGAACAGATACTACACTTGATCTTAGCCAAAAGGCCGAGAAGCGATAACCGTGAAAGGGGCGGGCCCAACAAGGTGCCCTTCATGGGCACTATCACTGCTTGCTGTCAGGGAGGCTGCCAGACAATTTTCCATGCACACTCTGGGCTGGGGGGCAGTCAACCACCAGTACACACAGCAGAACCTAAACCCATACCATTATTGCTAAGCAGCAAGACAGGGGCCCATTGCACTCCCACGGGGCCTTTTTAAATGCAATCCATAACCCGGATTTGCCAGGAACCCTTCTTACTCCTCCTACTTGCATGTGACACTGGGCTTAGGATCTGCATAGGAAACACACACACAAGCACACACCTACCTTTGTTGCCTGCAGATGCCTCCTTGGCTGTCCCCAAACGGTATCAAACCAACACCCACGGGAAGCTGTAAGCATAGAGGACATGCCTGCACCCCATTGGACTTACCTGTGTGGGTTAAACCCGGGTTATTTGACAACCTATGGCGGTGATGGTTCTGCTCAGGCAGAGCAGTGCTGATGCTCCTCATAAAGCTGTCGCTGCTGTGAAGGTTCTAGGTGACATCACAAATCCCTATGGTTACATACACAACAAAGTTGGGTTGTTGTTGTTTACACTCTGCAAGGCCTGTGGAAGTGAGTGACATCATAGCACTGTAGTTCTGAGGGTTCTAGATGGATGCAACAATCTCCTGTTGCTTCTATGAAGGCCATAATAGACGACATCACCAAACAGCTCCATAGTCACATACACAGCAAAGGAGAGATGTTGTTTACACCTAGTGATGTCAGTGGTATTGAGTGACATCACAGCACAGTGCTAAGGCTCCTGGGCCTGGACACAGCAGCGGCTGCAATATCTCAACGGAGAATACGTTTATATATATGTGTGTGTGTGCGCGTATATATATATATATATATATATATATATATATATATTTCTCCGCCGAAATCACTTTTAAACCCATTTCCACCTTTTTTTCCCTTCTCTTCCTCTTACTTTTTTTTCACGTTTTTTTACGTTTTTCTCCTTTTCGCCTCTTTTCTGGGCGTATTATTCTTCTTTTTCTTCTTTTTTTTCGTCTAATGCATACCCCATCAGTGCAGCAATGCTTATTCAATACCGCCAGCAGATGGAGACACTGGGGGATAATTTTCTAAGGATTTATACTGATTTTTCCTGTCTGAATTTGTCGCACAGAAAGTTGCAGGCCAAATATGTGTGACATTTCTGCGACTTTAGCTTCTAGAGCATTTTTACAACATTATACATAGGTGCTGAATACATAAAAAGCGACTGTTCAGCGACAGACAAGTCGCATCGGCTGAAAGTAGGCCAGAATGTCAGTCCATGTTGGAGCAGGTTTAGATACAGTCTAAAGTATAGATCTCAAAGTCTGTGCACAGAATTTAGCAAGGGCCTCGCACCTTCTGATGCATCAGGTAGGTGCACAATAGCATAGCCTAACCCTCTGTACTTTGGTCTATATTGATGCGGGACATAGACAGCCAGCTGATGACCAATCCATTAGTGCAATGGATGGCTGGAAGCATTTGTCTTTGCCTTTGCAATACCACAGAAGCAATGCATGGTCAATGTACAGCAATGACACACCTGTGTGAACAGCCAGGAGACCCCCCCCCCCCCCCATGTTATGTTACATAGTTACATAGTTAGTACGGTCGAAAAAAGACATATGTCCATCAAGTTCAACCAGGGAATTAAGGGGTAGGGGTGTGGCGCGATATTGGGGAAGGGATGAGATTTTATATTTCTTCATAAGCATTAATCTTATTTTGTCAATTAGGAACATTCAGCACCCACCCACTATCAAGGCAGCTGCCTATCATGTCATGCCCTACCTGCACAGGTGTGCTGGCTACTCAAATGATCCAATTAAGGAGGCCATTTAGTCAGCAGCAGCAGAAGTCCTGTGCCTGGACGCTCCAACAGCGGCCAGACACAAGCAGAAGCAGAAGCAGCAGAAGCAGCAGCAGCAGCACCACCTTTTGTTTTTTGGCTGCAGCAGCAGCAAGGCCCACAGGGCTGGCTAGCTGGCTAGCCAGCAAGCAGGTAGCAATGAAAGTAGGAATCTTTCTTTTTAACCCTGTAAGGGGGTGGTGCACTGTACCCGAAGATACTGCCATATCGGGTCAATGCATAGGGCGACGGAAGCAAGCTTCGAAATCGGCCCCCGTTCTCAAAAATCCATTTAATATATGGTCCCCAGATAGGGGACGTATCAGATATTAAACTGATAAGAACAGATTTTTTACTTTTAGATATAATATTCTTAGACTAAAAGACCTTACGCAGTCCAGATTATACTTAGTCTGCTAAAAGCATATTCCACAGATGTAGATTCCAAAGACTTTTAGCCACTTTGTGACCTAATCTTTTTTTATCCAATAAATAGAAAACATACATCTCACTAAGAGCTAGGCGAACACAATCTTTAGAGGTAATAGTGTCTCTTTTAAAAAGAAGAATATTCCTCGTCTTCCATAGTGCAATTTTAATACAATTTATACTAATCCACAAAACCCGAGACTTTTCCACAGATAAAACATTATAAAATCCATATAAAATAACTTCATGATTTAAAAAATTAAGATCAGAAATGAATTTTAGTAAGGGTCCTATCAAATGCCATATCTCTTGGGCGTAAAAACAGTTCCAAAAAAGGTGTAAAACTGTTTCCTCACTAGGACACCCCATTCTCGGGCACTTTGCACTACGACACAATCCTCTTCTGTGTTGGAATTCTCTGGTAGGCAAACATTGATGTGCTATCTGCCAGGCCAGATCTTTTAAGTCATTAGATAAGAATCCCATATTCACCATCCTCCAAACTCTTAGAGATTTCTCAGTGGAATAATTAGATATTAAGCAAATCTGTTCTATCTTCCTGATTTCAGGAACTAATTTTCGTGCATTACTACAAATTTCTTGACTAAAATTAGCAATGCCATAAATACGAATAATCTTTTCTAAAACCACATAGTGCGCTGGGGGAATAAATAAGATTGGGGACGTTAAAGGTAAGGTTATCCACTTTCTTTTTCTAAAAATGTGACCTGCAGCATATTTTAAAAAATAAGACCAATAACAGTTTCTTTGCAAGCCATTAAAACACATAGAAAAAAAGTGAATATATAAAAACCTTTTTAAATCAGGCACATCCTTACCCCCCAATTTCTTTGTCTTCATCATTACATCTCTCCTGAGTTTATCCATTTTAGACCCCCATAAAAAATGAAAGCAAATCTTGTTTAAAAACTTTAAGGTGCGTTCACTCGGTGGGAAAACCAAGCTTAAATATAGCATGATAGGTAGCAACAAAGCTTTCATTATCAGTACTTTTCCTTCTATTGTTAATTTCCTCATTTTCCAAAAACTTATTTTCTTTTGCACTTTCTCTTTGACGATGGACCAGCTTTCCTCTCCATTATTTTCATTGTCAAAGATGACACCCAAGATTTTGATTTTATCATATTGCACATTCACCTCCGTATTGCCCCAATTCCCTATTGCAAAGCAATCACATTTATTTTTATTTAATTTGAAGCCAGAGCCCTCACAAAAAAATTCTGTCTGTCTGATAGCACGTTTCAGGGATGGTTCATCTGGACATAGAATATTAACATCATCCATGTATGCTATCGTCTTTACGCTCTGTCCTCCACTTCCAGGGATTGGCACTCCTCTAATGAGCTTATCTTTTCTCAAAACATTCAACAGAGGTTCTATTGCACATATGAAAAGAATGGGTGATAGGGGGCACCCCTGTTTCACCCCAGACTGTAAACATACCTCTTGGGATAAAAAACCGTTAATTAAAATACGACTAAAACAGTTTTTATATAAAAGTGCAATTTTTCCAACAATAAAATCAGGAAAATTCATTTTCTTTAAAACCAACCATAAAAAATCATGAGAAACACGGTCATAAGCCTTTTGAAAATCCAAGGATAAAATTGCCAATTTCTGATCACATTGTTTCTGATACCATAAAACATCTTTTACAAGGTTTAGATGATCACTTATTTTCCTTCCAGGTACTCCGCATACTTGGTCACTGTGTATAACCTTAGAAATTACCTGCTTGAGCCTATTTGCTAAAATTTTTGCTAAAACCTTATAGTCTGTATTTAGCAGGGTAATAGGCCTCCAATTTTCTAATTTAGAGATGTCTCCTTTTTTAAAAATCAGAGTAACAACACCATCTCTCCAGGACGCAGGTAAAATCTCAGATTTAAAAGCACAGTTAAAAATACCTAAAAGATCATCTTTTAAAATGGACCAAAAACACAGATAAAATTCAACTGGCAACCCATCCGAACCAGGTGTTTTACCATTTAAAAAACTCTTAAAAGTGCTTAAAAGTTCAGGTAAAAAGATTTCATCACAAAGGCTCTCTTGGTCAGTTTTGTCAAGTTTTGAATCCAAGGTATCTAAAACATCATTAGTAAAGGAAATATCAATATCTTTTTTATTAAAAAGCTCCTGATAAAATACTTGTGCTTCTCGCAACATCTCTTCATTAGTTATCTTCCCTTCTATTACAGATATCATTTCTTTCTTTCCCACCACCTTCTTAAAAAAGAATCTCGAACACTTTTCATCATTCTCCAGACATTGCACCTTGCTGTTAAAAATCATTTCTTTTCCTTTTTGACTAATGGCATTTTTTATTTCATTCTTTGTCTGAGCAATAACATCATCCATCTCAAGCCCGGCTTGCTTTAGTTTATAATATGTTTGGATTTTAGTGTTTAACATTTTAAACCATAACTTTTTCTCCTTAGCCTTTTGGATGCCCACACGGATAAAAAACAGTTTAGTCCACTTTTTAACATCCTCCCACCAATCCAAAATATTTTTATATTGGGATTGACGCAATCTCCATTTGTTATAAGCAGCAATAAAATCATTTTTTGTTTTCATGTCCTCTAATAAAGTAGTGTTGAGCTTCCAAACGCCTCTGCCTTTCTCTAGGCCAGGTAAAGTGACATGTGCATGTAATAACTTATGATCAGAGAAAATATTCGATAAAAGAGAAACCTCAACTAGATTAAAACTTTCCGATAAAAAAATAAAATCAATCCTGGATTTGCAGACATTATTTTCCCATGTGTAACCAGGGTCGTCTGGGTATTTTCTCCTCCAGACATCGGTAAAGTTAAAATCCTCAGTCATACTCTTAATCTGTTTCTCTGTTTTATCCACTCTGACATGCACACTTCCACTCTCACGATGATCACCACTCATACAACAATTAAAATCTCCAGCCATTAAAATAGGTGTTGAACCTGGGATAAAAGCCTGAATATCATTAATCAAGTCGGCTCTCTCATTTTTTTCAGGAGAAGCATAGATGTTAAAAAGCTTAATCTCTGAGCCATTGTACTTAATATTAACTAATAGCGCTCTACCAGGTATAATTTCTAAGAAGGACAAAACTTGTACATCTGAACCTCTAAACAAGATCCCAACACCTGAAGATCTGTTCAGATTGTCACCCGACCAGACCGATGGTCCCAAAGTCCAGCTACGACAAAGGTCCTCATAATTTGGACTATGTTCAATTCCACATTCTTGTAAAAAGAACAGAGAACAGTCCAAGGTCTCTAAAAAACTAAACAAAGCAGCCCTTCTCGTAGGGCTCTTTAGACCTCTCACATTAAGAGAGGAGCACTTTAAGGAAGCTATTCGCTACTGGAGTTTGAGTCCGATATGAAACCCACAGGTGACTCCGGGCTTTCGAACTCTTTGATATTTTTTGGATCGGACGCTGATCTTATAGAAGGCCTCCATGCATGTTGACTGTCCTCACATTCGTCTGAGCTTTTTTTGACAGGCCGTTTAATGCCAAGTTGTGGCTCATCTCCAAGTTCCTTCTTCCGCTTGATCTCCTTCACGCCAACCTCCATGGCTTCACTGCTCACTAGTGACCCTCCACCACCAGAACCCTCCACAGAAGGTCTCCCCTCTGTCTCAGGCACAGCAGAAAGGTCCATAAGCTCCGCCACGACATGAGAAGTTACAGCCGGCTTTTCTGAAGGCGCCTCAGACCGCTGGGGTGCTTTCGCAGGTGGTACTTCAGCTTGCACTACACCCACTCTCCCCGCTACACGGTCAGCCCACGATCTAGCTACACTGGAACGGAGACTGCAATCTTTAAAGGCATGGCCTTCTTCACCACAAATGTTGCAGACGATTTTAGCACAGTCCTTAGAAACATGGCCTTCTTGATTGCACCGACCACAGCGAACTGTAGTGTCCGTGCAAACTTCCATAGTATGTCCGAATTTCTTACATTTCCTACAAAAAGTAGGCATCTCGGGATAAAACAAATAGCCCTTATCCCGACCGATAGAAAAGTTGGAGGGTGGATGACACAACCCTCCAATGCCAGTAGCATCCTCCTTCATTTTCACAAAAAACTTATGTTTCCCCGTCCATAGGTCTTCTGAATTCATCACCTTATGGGAATACTTAACAGAACTGCAGTATTTCCCCAAAAAGAGCTCAATATGGGACACAGTCACAAAGGGATTGTGCATACACACAACTAGAGGAATATCGCCTCCAGTATACAACACTGTGACCGTGATCCCATCAAGCTCAGCAAGGTCTTGATTGCTTTTCAGCTTCTCAAAAAGATTCTGGCATGCATAAGCAGAGTCCAGAGTTAGGATGAAGCTGCCCTTCCGAGGATCTCTGAGACAGACGATGTTCTCTTTCTTCACCCCAAGAAGCTTGTAGAGAGTTTCTTTCACAAAATAAGAAAGTTGGACGAGTTCTTGCTTGTCTTCATCAACATCAAAGCGAAAGGAAAAACGAATCCGCGTTTCACCGGATGTAAGGTAACGGATGCGAACACCCATCTTGTCGATCGCCTTTTCGGTTCCTCGTAGCAGCCCCCCTTGGAAAAGGTAGGACAAACTCCCAGGATCCTCCTGACCAGACACTTGATCTAGCCAAAAGGCCGAGAAGCGATAACCGTGAAAGGGGCGGGCCCAACAAGGTGCCCTTCATGGGCACTATCACTGCTTGCTGTCAGGGAGGCTGCCAGACAATTTTCCATGCACACTCTGGGCTGGGGGGCAGTCAACCACCAGTACACACAGCAGAACCTAAACCCATACCATTATTGCTAAGCAGCAAGACAGGGGCCCATTGCACTCCCACGGGGCCTTTTTAAATGCAATCCATAACCCGGATTTGCCAGGAACCCTTCTTACTCCTCCTACTTGCATGTGACACTGGGCTTAGGATCTGCATAGGAAACACACACACAAGCACACACCTACCTTTGTTGCCTGCAGATGCCTCCTTGGCTGTCCCCAAACGGTATCAAACCAACACCCACGGGAAGCTGTAAGCATAGAGGACATGCCTGCACCCCATTGGACTTACCTGTGTGGGTTAAACCCGGGTTATTTGACAACCTATGGCGGTGATGGTTCTGCTCAGGCAGAGCAGTGCTGATGCTCCTCATAAAGCTGTCGCTGCTGTGAAGGTTCTAGGTGACATCACAAATCCCTATGGTTACATACACAACAAAGCTGGGTTGTTGTTGTTTACACTCTGCAAGGCCTGTGGAAGTGAGTGACATCATAGCACTGTAGTTCTGAGGGTTCTAGATGGATGCAACAATCTCCTGTTGCTTCTATGAAGGCCATAATAGACGACATCACCAAACAGCTCCATAGTCACATACACAGCAAAGGAGAGATGTTGTTTACACCTAGTGATGTCAGTGGTATTGAGTGACATCACAGCACAGTGCTAAGGCTCCTGGGCCTGGACACAGCAGCGGCTGCAATATCTCAACGGAGAATACGTTTATATATATGTGTGTGTGTGCGCGTATATATATATATATATATATATATATATATATATATATATATTTCTCCGCCGAAATCACTTTTAAACCCATTTCCACCTTTTTTTCCCTTCTCTTCCTCTTACTTTTTTTTCACGTTTTTTTACGTTTTTCTCCTTTTCGCCTCTTTTCTGGGCGTATTATTCTTCTTTTTCTTCTTTTTTTTCGTCTAATGCATACCCCATCAGTGCAGCAATGCTTATTCAATACCGCCAGCAGATGGAGACACTGGGGGATAATTTTCTAAGGATTTATACTGATTTTTCCTGTCTGAATTTGTCGCACAGAAAGTTGCAGGCCAAATATGTGTGACATTTCTGCGACTTTAGCTTCTAGAGCATTTTTACAACATTATACATAGGTGCTGAATACATAAAAAGCGACTGTTCAGCGACAGACAAGTCGCATCGGCTGAAAGTAGGCCAGAATGTCAGTCCATGTTGGAGCAGGTTTAGATACAGTCTAAAGTATAGATCTCAAAGTCTGTGCACAGAATTTAGCAAGGGCCTCGCACCTTCTGATGCATCAGGTAGGTGCACAATAGCATAGCCTAACCCTCTGTACTTTGGTCTATATTGATGCGGGACATAGACAGCCAGCTGATGACCAATCCATTAGTGCAATGGATGGCTGGAAGCATTTGTCTTTGCCTTTGCAATACCACAGAAGCAATGCATGGTCAATGTACAGCAATGACACACCTGTGTGAACAGCCAGGAGACCCCCCCCCCCCCCCCATGTTATGTTACATAGTTACATAGTTAGTACGGTCGAAAAAAGACATATGTCCATCAAGTTCAACCAGGGAATTAAGGGGTAGGGGTGTGGCGCGATATTGGGGAAGGGATGAGATTTTATATTTCTTCATAAGCATTAATCTTATTTTGTCAATTAGGAACATTCAGCACCCACCCGCTATCAAGGCAGCTGCCTATCATGTCATGCCCTACCTGCACAGGTGTGCTGGCTACTCAAATGATCCAATTAAGGAGGCCATTTAGTCAGCAGCAGCAGAAGTCCTGTGCCTGGACGCTCCAACAGCGGCCAGACACAAGCAGAAGCAGAAGCAGCAGAAGCAGCAGCAGCACCACCTTTTGTTTTTTGGCTGCAGCAGCAGCAAGGCCCACAGGGCTGGCTAGCTGGCTAGCCAGCAAGCAGGTAGCAATGAAAGTAGGAATCTTTCTTTTTAACCCTGTAAGGGGGTGGTGCACTGTACCCGAAGATACTGCCATATCGGGTCAATGCATAGGGCGACGGAAGCAAGCTTCGAAATCGGCCCCCGTTCTCAAAAATCCATTTAATATATGGTCCCCAGATAGGGGACGTATCAGATATTAAACTGATAAGAACAGATACTACACTTGATCTTAGCCAAAAGGCCGAGAAGCGATAACCGTGAAAGGGGCGGGCCCAACAAGGTGCCCTTCATGGGCACTATCACTGCTTGCTGTCAGGGAGGCTGCCAGACAATTTTCCATGCACACTCTGGGCTGGGGGGCAGTCAACCACCAGTACACACAGCAGAACCTAAACCCATACCATTATTGCTGAGCAGCAAGACAGGGGCCCATTGCACTCCCACGGGGCCTTTTTAAATGCAATCCATAACCCGGATTTGCCAGGAACCCTTCTTACTCCTCCTACTTGCATGTGACACTGGGCTTAGGATCTGCATAGGAAACACACACACAAGCACACACCTACCTTTGTTGCCTGCAGATGCCTCCTTGGCTGTCCCCAAACGGTATCAAACCAACACCCACGGGAAGCTGTAAGCATAGAGGACATGCCTGCACCCCATTGGACTTACCTGTGTGGGTTAAACCCGGGTTATTTGACAACCTATGGCGGTGATGGTTCTGCTCAGGCAGAGCAGTGCTGATGCTCCTCATAAAGCTGTCGCTGCTGTGAAGGTTCTAGGTGACATCACAAATCCCTATGGTTACATACACAACAAAGCTGGGTTGTTGTTGTTTACACTCTGCAAGGCCTGTGGAAGTGAGTGACATCATAGCACTGTAGTTCTGAGGGTTCTAGATGGATGCAACAATCTCCTGTTGCTTCTATGAAGGCCATAATAGACGACATCACCAAACAGCTCCATAGTCACATACACAGCAAAGGAGAGATGTTGTTTACACCTAGTGATGTCAGTGGTATTGAGTGACATCACAGCACAGTGCTAAGGCTCCTGGGCCTGGACACAGCAGCGGCTGCAATATCTCAACGGAGAATACGTTTATATATATGTGTGTGTGTGCGCGTATATATATATATATATATATATATATATATATATATATTTCTCCGCCGAAATCACTTTTAAACCCATTTCCACCTTTTTTTCCCTTCTCTTCCTCTTACTTTTTTTTCACGTTTTTTTACGTTTTTCTCCTTTTCGCCTCTTTTCTGGGCGTATTATTCTTCTTTTTCTTCTTTTTTTTCGTCTAATGCATACCCCATCAGTGCAGCAATGCTTATTCAATACCGCCAGCAGATGGAGACACTGGGGGATAATTTTCTAAGGATTTATACTGATTTTTCCTGTCTGAATTTGTCGCACAGAAAGTTGCAGGCCAAATATGTGTGACATTTCTGCGACTTTAGCTTCTAGAGCATTTTTACAACATTATATATAGGTGCTGAATACATAAAAAGCGACTGTTCAGCGACAGACAAGTCGCATCGGCTGAAAGTAGGCCAGAATGTCAGTCCATGTTGGAGCAGGTTTAGATACAGTCTAAAGTATAGATCTCAAAGTCTGTGCACAGAATTTAGCAAGGGCCTCGCACCTTCTGATGCATCAGGTAGGTGCACAATAGCATAGCCTAACCCTCTGTACTTTGGTCTATATTGATGCGGGACATAGACAGCCAGCTGATGACCAATCCATTAGTGCAATGGATGGCTGGAAGCATTTGTCTTTGCCTTTGCAATACCACAGAAGCAATGTATGGTCAATGTACAGCAATGACACACCTGTGTGAGCAGCCAGGAGACCCCCCCCCCCCCCCCCCCCATGTTATGTTACATAGTTACATAGTTAGTACGGTCGAAAAAAGACATATGTCCATCAAGTTCAACCAGGGAATTAAGGGGTAGGGGTGTGGCGCGATATTGGGGAAGGGATGAGATTTTATATTTCTTCATAAGCATTAATCTTATTTTGTCAATTAGGAACATTCAGCACCCACCCGCTATCAAGGCAGCTGCCTATCATGTCATGCCCTACCTGCACAGGTGTGCTGGCTACTCAAATGATCCAATTAAGGAGGCCATTTAGTCAGCAGCAGCAGAAGTCCTGTGCCTGGACGCTCCAACAGCGGCCAGACACAAGCAGAAGCAGAAGCAGCAGAAGCAGCAGCAGCACCACCTTTTGTTTTTTGGCTGCAGCAGCAGCAAGGCCCACAGGGCTGGCTAGCCAGCAAGCAGGTAGCAATGAAAGTAGGAATCTTTCTTTTTAACCCTGTAAGGGGGTGGTGCACTGTACCCGAAGATACTGCCATATCGGGTCAATGCATAGGGCGACGGAAGCAAGCTTCGAAATCGGCCCCCGTTCTCAAAAATCCATTTAATATATGGTCCCCAGATAGGGGACGTATCAGATATTAAACTGATAAGAACAGATTTTTTTTTTTTTTTTTTTATTGAAAAGGAAATATACAATACATAACCAAGTAAATCATTCAAAAAATTACATATTCATCTGAAAACACATGAATAACACATATTTGACATATACAATATATACAGGAAGCATGTCTTTACATGTACATATAACAAAAAGCTTTCCCTTCATGACTTTCCCTCAGAAAAAATAAATTGCAGCGGATTCTGTCCCTCCAACTCTCCCTTCATATCAGGATATAATCTGTAAGAAAAGAAAAAGAAAGACAAATAAGAATACAATCATAACCAGTACTTCCATTTTTTGTGTTTCCAGATCCCCTCTGCATCATCAGAACCATAGTTTTTCCTATCACATAATACGTAAAGTAAATTTTACCACGGATCATGCCCAGACATTCCTTCACACTTACTTCAGTTTGATTGAAAATCCTAATATTCCTTACATCCCACAGAACCTCTTTTACACAATTTACTATGAACCATAACACTCTTGCCTTCTCTCTCTCCACTGCACACAAACCAAACATCATCATATTAAAGGATAAGATTTCAATTCCAGTAAGATTTTTAATTAGACCAGACATTTTTCTCCACACAGACTTCGCATAACCACACTCCCAAAACACATGTACATAATTCTCACATCCACCGCAACCATCCCTGGGACACACTTCACTGTCTACCAATCTCCTTCTCCTCTGAAATTCCCTTGTTGGCAGACACCCATGAGCTAACATCCAAGACAAGTCCTTTTGTTTATTTGTCAGTTCCTTGTGACTGACATTTTTCCACACTACCTTACAATCCTTCTCAGACAGACCTCCCACACATTCCACTGTTTCTCTCTGCTCCAACACTTTCATCACCTTCTTACTATCATTCCATTCAGTCACACATTCCAGATTATTTTTCCTGACACACCGCCCTATTCTCTGATAGAACCAAGGAACCTCAAAACTTACAGGTACCCTTAAGTCCCTTTCCATTAGCTTATATTTCAACAACACATTACCAGCCAAATACCTTACCATGCACCCAAACACACATTCCTTCTTACTAACAGCGAGACAAAAACTGACATACTTCACAGCCAGGAACACTTCCACATTCATCATTCCTTTCCCACCATGCATTCTGCTTTTCACCACCTTCCCACGACTCAATTTCTCCATCCTTGAATTCCATAAGAAAACAAAGATCTGCCTGATAATTCTTGCCAGACACCTATCCGGTGGAGGAAACACATAATTAACATAAAGCAAAATAGGAATTATAACAGCTTTAATAACCAGAATCCTTCCCTCAATCGATAAAGTCCTTAAAGACCAGAAGTTTATTTTATTCCCCACCCTCCCCAAAACCCTCTCCCAACTTTCTTTCCCATACAAATCATTATCAAACACCACCCCAAGCACTTCCACACCCCCCTCTCTCACAGGCCACTCGCACAACCCACTCTCTCCCCACCCCTCAAAAAATTTACAACCACTCTTCCCAACATTAAGCTTAAACCCACTCATTAAACAGAAACACTCAATCAATAACTTAGCACGTCTTACCCCTGCCATTGACTTACATACAACAGTAACATCATCCATGTAACCAATCACTCGCATATCCTTCCCATGACTACCAGGTATTTCTATACCCCGCATCACCTTATCTCTCCTAATCATCCCCAACAAAGGCTCAATCATACAAATAAAAAGAATTGGCGACAGGGGACACCCCTGCCGCACTCCAGATTTTATACTCACTTCCCTACTCAGAAAACCATTGACCTGAATCTTACTATAAATGTCCCTATACAAACATTCAATCCACTTCACCATTCTGTCCGGCACATTCATCCTCCTCAAAACCCTAAACAATAAATCATGCACCACCCTATCATACGCTTTTTCAAAATCCACCGTAACAACAGCCACACCTTGCTTCCTAGTTTTACAGTCCCACAATACATCCCTCAGACCTAACAGACATTCAGAAATCCTACGATCAGGCACTGTACACATTTGCTCCTCACCTACCATACAATCAATCACATCCTTTAACCTATTCGCAATAACTTTAGCAATAATTTTGTAATCACAATTCAAGAGCGCTATAGGCCTCCAATTTTTAAGATCCCTCTTATCCCCTTTTTTAAACAATAACACAGTCACACTCTCACTCATACTTTTAGATAACTTCCCTCTCCTAAGTACTTCCTTACACACCTCCCATACATAATCCCCTAACATATCCCAAAACACAAGATAAAATTCCACAGGCAAACCATCACTCCCTGCCACCTTTCCTTTCTTCATCCCATTCACAGCATCCTCCACCTCACTCTTCCTCACATCCTCTTCCATAAAGAACCCATCAATTTCATCCAAACGCTTATCCACATATCCCAAACATTCCTCCTCTAGAGTCACGTCCCGCTCCTTCTCCGTGAATAAAACAGAATAAAACTTCCACACTTCCTCTAACACCTCATCCTTACCAAAGACCTCTACCCCATCATTCGTAAAAACACTCATCATCTCAGTTTTTTTACTGAATGCCTTTTTAAAGAAAAATTTGCTACATTTCTCATCCTTCTCTTTCACTTCAACCCTAGCCTGTGCAATAATCTTCCTTCCATTCCTCTCCAGACACTCATTCACACTTCCACGAGCTTCCTCAATCTCCTTCTCAACACTCATCCCCAAACGCCTCAATTCATACAAATACTCTAACCTTCTTTGCCATCTCTCATACTCTTCTCTATCTTTCCTCCCTTTCTCACACCCTTTTTTAATAAAAAACCTTTTAGTCTCTAACTTCACCCACTCCCACCACTCAACCACACTATAAAATGCATCCTTCCTCAACACCCATCCATCAAAACGCTCCCTATATTCTTGTAATACACATTCATTATCCAATAAAGACACATTCAACTTCCAAACACCCTTTCCATACTCACTTAGACCACCACCTTTTACCACACACTCAATCCAGGCATGATCCGTGAACGGTAACCTCCTCCGTCTGAAATTAGAAACAGACATTAGTTTTGAGACAAAAATGAAATCAATACGCGAACTTGTATTGTTAGAAAAATATGTATAACCGATAGTACCATCATTATGGGCAACAAAGGAATCCTTTAACCCAAATAAATTTACAATCTCTTTAAGCTGCTTACTAGTACTGTCTAAACCAGACCCACCACCCACCGTAGTACTACTCCTATCCCCCTCTGTTATTATACAATTGAAATCCCCTATAAGGAACACATCATCCCTCCCACTCAAAAAGAAATATAATTTCTCAAACACCTCCCCTCTTTCCTTCCTCCCAGTTGGAGCATAAACATTAATTACTTTATATGTGAAACCCCTGAAAATAAAATGCACTAATAATACCCTACCCGGAACAATATGGACAACTTTTTTAACAACAAACTCATTACTTTTGAACAAAATCCCCACCCCCGAATTACGTTCCATTGAACCAGACCATACCGATTGCCCATAAGGCCAGGAGATATTTGGCTCCCCATCCAAGCAGCACTCCTGGAGACCTAGAACATCAAAAGAATATCTAGAAAGTAAATCAAAAATGGCGGATCTCCTTTCTAAAGATCTAATACTGCGGACATTTAGAGAACCAATTGTTAAACTCATTCAAACATTTGAAGGAAAAAAAGGAAATACAAAATCAAGCATTATCAAAAGGAGGCCTAGCCTTTCCCCGACCTCTACCCTTATTTTTTGCCTCCCCTTCCTTAAACTTAAGAGTCTTTGTCAATTTTTTGACTGAACATTCCTCCAAATAACCTGTGCCCAGGGAGGATAAAGAGGAGTCAGAATCAATCTGACATGACGACCCTCCACCTGCCTCCTCCCTTCCCGGGCTAGGAAAGTCCTCAATCCTTTGACTCTGAGGAGTCGGACAGTCATCCTCCGATTCTTCCACCGGCATCTTTCTCTTCAAGGATTCTTTGTCCACAGTCATCTCCTCTGGGGGATCAGAGGCCTCCGAAACAGATGCCCCCGAAACAGACTCCGCCTTCTCCCCCTCTGCCACCAAAGCATCCGGAACAGACCTAGAAATGGAAGGAAAAACAGGGGCAGACTCTGCTTCACTGGTCAGCACGCTAACCTCTGCATCGCCTGCCCTGGCAGCATTGGAGTCCTCAGGAACTGTCCCACCTCGAAGAGCCATTGCATATGATCGGGGTGCCCCGGACTGGTAAGTGGGGCAACTCCTAGCCAGGTGATCCGAAGAACCACAGAAATGACACTTGCGTTTCTCGGGACAGTCTGCAGTGCGGTGATCAGGCTTGTGGCAGTTCCTGCAAACCTGCCCGGTTGTACAGTTCTCTCTGGTATGACCAAAGCAAAAACAGTCCCGGCAAAAACTTGGCATCCCCGGGTAGTGCAGAAACCCCCTGTTGTTCCCTATCGCAAAGTTCTGCGGGGGGTGACAAAAACCTTCAGCACCACCCTCAGGGGCAGGCCTAAACTCCACCCAAAAACGTCTCATGCCTGTGAAAGTCCCCAGGATGTTATTTTTCCTCTCCGCACCAGAAACAGACACACAATACCTTCTTAGAAAGGTCTGGATCTCCTCATCCCGCACAAAAGGGTTGTACATATGCACTACCACTGGAACTTTCTTAGGCCGAGCCTCGCAGGAAATGAATCGGATCCCTTGTAGGTCAGGGTGAGAAGCATTCTCCTTACTCCGGTAGAGACAGGTACGGAGATCATCCAGGTTGTAGAAGGTCACGTCAAAGAATCCTTGGCTGGGAAAGACCTGGACACAGAAGATGGAAGCATGCGGCATCCTCAGCACTCCTTCCACGACCTTCTGCTGGACATGCAAAATCCCGTAGGCACTCCTCTTTTCCTCCTCGATAAACAGCCGTACTGTATTAGGAGCGTTCGGCGCATTAGCCATCCTCTCCGGCAGACCCGTCCTCCGATGATCACCTTCCCGTTATCCTGGGACTAAGCCCTCTCCCCAATAGCAGCAGGTGGGTGAAGCCCAGGCAATAAACCTGGGCGATCCCACAAGGCCGAGGAGAGGGGTACCCGAATACCTTAGGGCAAGACACTTGATCTTAGCCAAAAGGCCGAGAAGCGATAACCGTGAAAGGGGCGGGCCCAACAAGGTGCCCTTCATGGGCACTATCACTGCTTGCTGTCAGGGAGGCTGCCAGACAATTTTCCATGCACACTCTGGGCTGGGGGGCAGTCAACCACCAGTACACACAGCAGAACCTAAACCCATACCATTATTGCTAAGCAGCAAGACAGGGGCCCATTGCACTCCCACGGGGCCTTTTTAAATGCAATCCATAACCCGGATTTGCCAGGAACCCTTCTTACTCCTCCTACTTGCATGTGACACTGGGCTTAGGATCTGCATAGGAAACACACACACAAGCACACACCTACCTTTGTTGCCTGCAGATGCCTCCTTGGCTGTCCCCAAACGGTATCAAACCAACACCCACGGGAAGCTGTAAGCATAGAGGACATGCCTGCACCCCATTGGACTTACCTGTGTGGGTTAAACCCGGGTTATTTGACAACCTATGGCGGTGATGGTTCTGCTCAGGCAGAGCAGTGCTGATGCTCCTCATAAAGCTGTCGCTGCTGTGAAGGTTCTAGGTGACATCACAAATCCCTATGGTTACATACACAACAAAGTTGGGTTGTTGTTGTTTACACTCTGCAAGGCCTGTGGAAGTGAGTGACATCATAGCACTGTAGTTCTGAGGGTTCTAGATGGATGCAACAATCTCCTGTTGCTTCTATGAAGGCCATAATAGACGACATCACCAAACAGCTCCATAGTCACATACACAGCAAAGGAGAGATGTTGTTTACACCTAGTGATGTCAGTGGTATTGAGTGACATCACAGCACAGTGCTAAGGCTCCTGGGCCTGGACACAGCAGCGGCTGCAATATCTCAACGGAGAATACGTTTATATATATGTGTGTGTGTGCGCGTATATATATATATATATATATATATATATATATATATATATTTCTCCGCCGAAATCACTTTTAAACCCATTTCCACCTTTTTTTCCCTTCTCTTCCTCTTACTTTTTTTTCACGTTTTTTTACGTTTTTCTCCTTTTCGCCTCTTTTCTGGGCGTATTATTCTTCTTTTTCTTCTTTTTTTTCGTCTAATGCATACCCCATCAGTGCAGCAATGCTTATTCAATACCGCCAGCAGATGGAGACACTGGGGGATAATTTTCTAAGGATTTATACTGATTTTTCCTGTCTGAATTTGTCGCACAGAAAGTTGCAGGCCAAATATGTGTGACATTTCTGCGACTTTAGCTTCTAGAGCATTTTTACAACATTATACATAGGTGCTGAATACATAAAAAGCGACTGTTCAGCGACAGACAAGTCGCATCGGCTGAAAGTAGGCCAGAATGTCAGTCCATGTTGGAGCAGGTTTAGATACAGTCTAAAGTATAGATCTCAAAGTCTGTGCACAGAATTTAGCAAGGGCCTCGCACCTTCTGATGCATCAGGTAGGTGCACAATAGCATAGCCTAACCCTCTGTACTTTGGTCTATATTGATGCGGGACATAGACAGCCAGCTGATGACCAATCCATTAGTGCAATGGATGGCTGGAAGCATTTGTCTTTGCCTTTGCAATACCACAGAAGCAATGCATGGTCAATGTACAGCAATGACACACCTGTGTGAACAGCCAGGAGACCCCCCCCCCCCCCATGTTATGTTACATAGTTACATAGTTAGTACGGTCGAAAAAAGACATATGTCCATCAAGTTCAACCAGGGAATTAAGGGGTAGGGGTGTGGCGCGATATTGGGGAAGGGATGAGATTTTATATTTCTTCATAAGCATTAATCTTATTTTGTCAATTAGGAACATTCAGCACCCACCCACTATCAAGGCAGCTGCCTATCATGTCATGCCCTACCTGCACAGGTGTGCTGGCTACTCAAATGATCCAATTAAGGAGGCCATTTAGTCAGCAGCAGCAGAAGTCCTGTGCCTGGACGCTCCAACAGCGGCCAGACACAAGCAGAAGCAGAAGCAGCAGAAGCAGCAGCAGCAGCACCACCTTTTGTTTTTTGGCTGCAGCAGCAGCAAGGCCCACAGGGCTGGCTAGCTGGCTAGCCAGCAAGCAGGTAGCAATGAAAGTAGGAATCTTTCTTTTTAACCCTGTAAGGGGGTGGTGCACTGTACCCGAAGATACTGCCATATCGGGTCAATGCATAGGGCGACGGAAGCAAGCTTCGAAATCGGCCCCCGTTCTCAAAAATCCATTTAATATATGGTCCCCAGATAGGGGACGTATCAGATATTAAACTGATAAGAACAGATTTTTTACTTTTAGATATAATATTCTTAGACTAAAAGACCTTACGCAGTCCAGATTATACTTAGTCTGCTAAAAGCATATTCCACAGATGTAGATTCCAAAGACTTTTAGCCACTTTGTGACCTAATCTTTTTTTATCCAATAAATAGAAAACATACATCTCACTAAGAGCTAGGCGAACACAATCTTTAGAGGTAATAGTGTCTCTTTTAAAAAGAAGAATATTCCTCGTCTTCCATAGTGCAATTTTAATACAATTTATACTAATCCACAAAACCCGAGACTTTTCCACAGATAAAACATTATAAAATCCATATAAAATAACTTCATGATTTAAAAAATTAAGATCAGAAATGAATTTTAGTAAGGGTCCTATCAAATGCCATATCTCTTGGGCGTAAAAACAGTTCCAAAAAAGGTGTAAAACTGTTTCCTCACTAGGACACCCCATTCTCGGGCACTTTGCACTACGACACAATCCTCTTCTGTGTTGGAATTCTCTGGTAGGCAAACATTGATGTGCTATCTGCCAGGCCAGATCTTTTAAGTCATTAGATAAGAATCCCATATTCACCATCCTCCAAACTCTTAGAGATTTCTCAGTGGAATAATTAGATATTAAGCAAATCTGTTCTATCTTCCTGATTTCAGGAACTAATTTTCGTGCATTACTACAAATTTCTTGACTAAAATTAGCAATGCCATAAATACGAATAATCTTTTCTAAAACCACATAGTGCGCTGGGGGAATAAATAAGATTGGGGACGTTAAAGGTAAGGTTATCCACTTTCTTTTTCTAAAAATGTGACCTGCAGCATATTTTAAAAAATAAGACCAATAACAGTTTCTTTGCAAGCCATTAAAACACATAGAAAAAAAGTGAATATATAAAAACCTTTTTAAATCAGGCACATCCTTACCCCCCAATTTCTTTGTCTTCATCATTACATCTCTCCTGAGTTTATCCATTTTAGACCCCCATAAAAAATGAAAGCAAATCTTGTTTAAAAACTTTAAGGTGCGTTCACTCGGTGGGAAAACCAAGCTTAAATATAGCATGATAGGTAGCAACAAAGCTTTCATTATCAGTACTTTTCCTTCTATTGTTAATTTCCTCATTTTCCAAAAACTTATTTTCTTTTGCACTTTCTCTTTGACGATGGACCAGCTTTCCTCTCCATTATTTTCATTGTCAAAGATGACACCCAAGATTTTGATTTTATCATATTGCACATTCACCTCCGTATTGCCCCAATTCCCTATTGCAAAGCAATCACATTTATTTTTATTTAATTTGAAGCCAGAGCCCTCACAAAAAAATTCTGTCTGTCTGATAGCACGTTTCAGGGATGGTTCATCTGGACATAGAATATTAACATCATCCATGTATGCTATCGTCTTTACGCTCTGTCCTCCACTTCCAGGGATTGGCACTCCTCTAATGAGCTTATCTTTTCTCAAAACATTCAACAGAGGTTCTATTGCACATATGAAAAGAATGGGTGATAGGGGGCACCCCTGTTTCACCCCAGACTGTAAACATACCTCTTGGGATAAAAAACCGTTAATTAAAATACGACTAAAACAGTTTTTATATAAAAGTGCAATTTTTCCAACAATAAAATCAGGAAAATTCATTTTCTTTAAAACCAACCATAAAAAATCATGAGAAACACGGTCATAAGCCTTTTGAAAATCCAAGGATAAAATTGCCAATTTCTGATCACATTGTTTCTGATACCATAAAACATCTTTTACAAGGTTTAGATGATCACTTATTTTCCTTCCAGGTACTCCGCATACTTGGTCACTGTGTATAACCTTAGAAATTACCTGCTTGAGCCTATTTGCTAAAATTTTTGCTAAAACCTTATAGTCTGTATTTAGCAGGGTAATAGGCCTCCAATTTTCTAATTTAGAGATGTCTCCTTTTTTAAAAATCAGAGTAACAACACCATCTCTCCAGGACGCAGGTAAAATCTCAGATTTAAAAGCACAGTTAAAAATACCTAAAAGATCATCTTTTAAAATGGACCAAAAACACAGATAAAATTCAACTGGCAACCCATCCGAACCAGGTGTTTTACCATTTAAAAAACTCTTAAAAGTGCTTAAAAGTTCAGGTAAAAAGATTTCATCACAAAGGCTCTCTTGGTCAGTTTTGTCAAGTTTTGAATCCAAGGTATCTAAAACATCATTAGTAAAGGAAATATCAATATCTTTTTTATTAAAAAGCTCCTGATAAAATACTTGTGCTTCTCGCAACATCTCTTCATTAGTTATCTTCCCTTCTATTACAGATATCATTTCTTTCTTTCCCACCACCTTCTTAAAAAAGAATCTCGAACACTTTTCATCATTCTCCAGACATTGCACCTTGCTGTTAAAAATCATTTCTTTTCCTTTTTGACTAATGGCATTTTTTATTTCATTCTTTGTCTGAGCAATAACATCATCCATCTCAAGCCCGGCTTGCTTTAGTTTATAATATGTTTGGATTTTAGTGTTTAACATTTTAAACCATAACTTTTTCTCCTTAGCCTTTTGGATGCCCACACGGATAAAAAACAGTTTAGTCCACTTTTTAACATCCTCCCACCAATCCAAAATATTTTTATATTGGGATTGACGCAATCTCCATTTGTTATAAGCAGCAATAAAATCATTTTTTGTTTTCATGTCCTCTAATAAAGTAGTGTTGAGCTTCCAAACGCCTCTGCCTTTCTCTAGGCCAGGTAAAGTGACATGTGCATGTAATAACTTATGATCAGAGAAAATATTCGATAAAAGAGAAACCTCAACTAGATTAAAACTTTCCGATAAAAAAATAAAATCAATCCTGGATTTGCAGACATTATTTTCCCATGTGTAACCAGGGTCGTCTGGGTATTTTCTCCTCCAGACATCGGTAAAGTTAAAATCCTCAGTCATACTCTTAATCTGTTTCTCTGTTTTATCCACTCTGACATGCACACTTCCACTCTCACGATGATCACCACTCATACAACAATTAAAATCTCCAGCCATTAAAATAGGTGTTGAACCTGGGATAAAAGCCTGAATATCATTAATCAAGTCGGCTCTCTCATTTTTTTCAGGAGAAGCATAGATGTTAAAAAGCTTAATCTCTGAGCCATTGTACTTAATATTAACTAATAGCGCTCTACCAGGTATAATTTCTAAGAAGGACAAAACTTGTACATCTGAACCTCTAAACAAGATCCCAACACCTGAAGATCTGTTCAGATTGTCACCCGACCAGACCGATGGTCCCAAAGTCCAGCTACGACAAAGGTCCTCATAATTTGGACTATGTTCAATTCCACATTCTTGTAAAAAGAACAGAGAACAGTCCAAGGTCTCTAAAAAACTAAACAAAGCAGCCCTTCTCGTAGGGCTCTTTAGACCTCTCACATTAAGAGAGGAGCACTTTAAGGAAGCTATTCGCTACTGGAGTTTGAGTCCGATATGAAACCCACAGGTGACTCCGGGCTTTCGAACTCTTTGATATTTTTTGGATCGGACGCTGATCTTATAGAAGGCCTCCATGCATGTTGACTGTCCTCACATTCGTCTGAGCTTTTTTTGACAGGCCGTTTAATGCCAAGTTGTGGCTCATCTCCAAGTTCCTTCTTCCGCTTGATCTCCTTCACGCCAACCTCCATGGCTTCACTGCTCACTAGTGACCCTCCACCACCAGAACCCTCCACAGAAGGTCTCCCCTCTGTCTCAGGCACAGCAGAAAGGTCCATAAGCTCCGCCACGACATGAGAAGTTACAGCCGGCTTTTCTGAAGGCGCCTCAGACCGCTGGGGTGCTTTCGCAGGTGGTACTTCAGCTTGCACTACACCCACTCTCCCCGCTACACGGTCAGCCCACGATCTAGCTACACTGGAACGGAGACTGCAATCTTTAAAGGCATGGCCTTCTTCACCACAAATGTTGCAGACGATTTTAGCACAGTCCTTAGAAACATGGCCTTCTTGATTGCACCGACCACAGCGAACTGTAGTGTCCGTGCAAACTTCCATAGTATGTCCGAATTTCTTACATTTCCTACAAAAAGTAGGCATCTCGGGATAAAACAAATAGCCCTTATCCCGACCGATAGAAAAGTTGGAGGGTGGATGACACAACCCTCCAATGCCAGTAGCATCCTCCTTCATTTTCACAAAAAACTTATGTTTCCCCGTCCATAGGTCTTCTGAATTCATCACCTTATGGGAATACTTAACAGAACTGCAGTATTTCCCCAAAAAGAGCTCAATATGGGACACAGTCACAAAGGGATTGTGCATACACACAACTAGAGGAATATCGCCTCCAGTATACAACACTGTGACCGTGATCCCATCAAGCTCAGCAAGGTCTTGATTGCTTTTCAGCTTCTCAAAAAGATTCTGGCATGCATAAGCAGAGTCCAGAGTTAGGATGAAGCTGCCCTTCCGAGGATCTCTGAGACAGACGATGTTCTCTTTCTTCACCCCAAGAAGCTTGTAGAGAGTTTCTTTCACAAAATAAGAAAGTTGGACGAGTTCTTGCTTGTCTTCATCAACATCAAAGCGAAAGGAAAAACGAATCCGCGTTTCACCGGATGTAAGGTAACGGATGCGAACACCCATCTTGTCGATCGCCTTTTCGGTTCCTCGTAGCAGCCCCCCTTGGAAAAGGTAGGACAAACTCCCAGGATCCTCCTGACCAGACACTTGATCTAGCCAAAAGGCCGAGAAGCGATAACCGTGAAAGGGGCGGGCCCAACAAGGTGCCCTTCATGGGCACTATCACTGCTTGCTGTCAGGGAGGCTGCCAGACAATTTTCCATGCACACTCTGGGCTGGGGGGCAGTCAACCACCAGTACACACAGCAGAACCTAAACCCATACCATTATTGCTAAGCAGCAAGACAGGGGCCCATTGCACTCCCACGGGGCCTTTTTAAATGCAATCCATAACCCGGATTTGCCAGGAACCCTTCTTACTCCTCCTACTTGCATGTGACACTGGGCTTAGGATCTGCATAGGAAACACACACACAAGCACACACCTACCTTTGTTGCCTGCAGATGCCTCCTTGGCTGTCCCCAAACGGTATCAAACCAACACCCACGGGAAGCTGTAAGCATAGAGGACATGCCTGCACCCCATTGGACTTACCTGTGTGGGTTAAACCCGGGTTATTTGACAACCTATGGCGGTGATGGTTCTGCTCAGGCAGAGCAGTGCTGATGCTCCTCATAAAGCTGTCGCTGCTGTGAAGGTTCTAGGTGACATCACAAATCCCTATGGTTACATACACAACAAAGCTGGGTTGTTGTTGTTTACACTCTGCAAGGCCTGTGGAAGTGAGTGACATCATAGCACTGTAGTTCTGAGGGTTCTAGATGGATGCAACAATCTCCTGTTGCTTCTATGAAGGCCATAATAGACGACATCACCAAACAGCTCCATAGTCACATACACAGCAAAGGAGAGATGTTGTTTACACCTAGTGATGTCAGTGGTATTGAGTGACACCACAGCACAGTGCTAAGGCTCCTGGGCCTGGACACAGCAGCGGCTGCAATATCTCAACGGAGAATACGTTTATATATATGTGTGTGTGTGCGCGTATATATATATATATATATATATATATATATATATATATATATATATTTCTCCGCCGAAATCACTTTTAAACCCATTTCCACCTTTTTTTCCCTTCTCTTCCTCTTACTTTTTTTTCACGTTTTTTTACGTTTTTCTCCTTTTCGCCTCTTTTCTGGGCGTATTATTCTTCTTTTTCTTCTTTTTTTTCGTCTAATGCATACCCCATCAGTGCAGCAATGCTTATTCAATACCGCCAGCAGATGGAGACACTGGGGGATAATTTTCTAAGGATTTATACTGATTTTTCCTGTCTGAATTTGTCGCACAGAAAGTTGCAGGCCAAATATGTGTGACATTTCTGCGACTTTAGCTTCTAGAGCATTTTTACAACATTATACATAGGTGCTGAATACATAAAAAGCGACTGTTCAGCGACAGACAAGTCGCATCGGCTGAAAGTAGGCCAGAATGTCAGTCCATGTTGGAGCAGGTTTAGATACAGTCTAAAGTATAGATCTCAAAGTCTGTGCACAGAATTTAGCAAGGGCCTCGCACCTTCTGATGCATCAGGTAGGTGCACAATAGCATAGCCTAACCCTCTGTACTTTGGTCTATATTGATGCGGGACATAGACAGCCAGCTGATGACCAATCCATTAGTGCAATGGATGGCTGGAAGCATTTGTCTTTGCCTTTGCAATACCACAGAAGCAATGCATGGTCAATGTACAGCAATGACACACCTGTGTGAACAGCCAGGAGACCCCCCCCCCCCCCCCATGTTATGTTACATAGTTACATAGTTAGTACGGTCGAAAAAAGACATATGTCCATCAAGTTCAACCAGGGAATTAAGGGGTAGGGGTGTGGCGCGATATTGGGGAAGGGATGAGATTTTATATTTCTTCATAAGCATTAATCTTATTTTGTCAATTAGGAACATTCAGCACCCACCCGCTATCAAGGCAGCTGCCTATCATGTCATGCCCTACCTGCACAGGTGTGCTGGCTACTCAAATGATCCAATTAAGGAGGCCATTTAGTCAGCAGCAGCAGAAGTCCTGTGCCTGGACGCTCCAACAGCGGCCAGACACAAGCAGAAGCAGAAGCAGCAGAAGCAGCAGCAGCACCACCTTTTGTTTTTTGGCTGCAGCAGCAGCAAGGCCCACAGGGCTGGCTAGCTGGCTAGCCAGCAAGCAGGTAGCAATGAAAGTAGGAATCTTTCTTTTTAACCCTGTAAGGGGGTGGTGCACTGTACCCGAAGATACTGCCATATCGGGTCAATGCATAGGGCGACGGAAGCAAGCTTCGAAATCGGCCCCCGTTCTCAAAAATCCATTTAATATATGGTCCCCAGATAGGGGACGTATCAGATATTAAACTGATAAGAACAGATACTACACTTGATCTTAGCCAAAAGGCCGAGAAGCGATAACCGTGAAAGGGGCGGGCCCAACAAGGTGCCCTTCATGGGCACTATCACTGCTTGCTGTCAGGGAGGCTGCCAGACAATTTTCCATGCACACTCTGGGCTGGGGGGCAGTCAACCACCAGTACACACAGCAGAACCTAAACCCATACCATTATTGCTAAGCAGCAAGACAGGGGCCCATTGCACTCCCACGGGGCCTTTTTAAATGCAATCCATAACCCGGATTTGCCAGGAACCCTTCTTACTCCTCCTACTTGCATGTGACACTGGGCTTAGGATCTGCATAGGAAACACACACACAAGCACACACCTACCTTTGTTGCCTGCAGATGCCTCCTTGGCTGTCCCCAAACGGTATCAAACCAACACCCACGGGAAGCTGTAAGCATAGAGGACATGCCTGCACCCCATTGGACTTACCTGTGTGGGTTAAACCCGGGTTATTTGACAACCTATGGCGGTGATGGTTCTGCTCAGGCAGAGCAGTGCTGATGCTCCTCATAAAGCTGTCGCTGCTGTGAAGGTTCTAGGTGACATCACAAATCCCTATGGTTACATACACAACAAAGTTGGGTTGTTGTTGTTTACACTCTGCAAGGCCTGTGGAAGTGAGTGACATCATAGCACTGTAGTTCTGAGGGTTCTAGATGGATGCAACAATCTCCTGTTGCTTCTATGAAGGCCATAATAGACGACATCACCAAACAGCTCCATAGTCACATACACAGCAAAGGAGAGATGTTGTTTACACCTAGTGATGTCAGTGGTATTGAGTGACATCACAGCACAGTGCTAAGGCTCCTGGGCCTGGACACAGCAGCGGCTGCAATATCTCAACGGAGAATACGTTTATATATATGTGTGTGTGTGCGCGTATATATATATATATATATATATATATATATATATATATATTTCTCCGCCGAAATCACTTTTAAACCCATTTCCACCTTTTTTTCCCTTCTCTTCCTCTTACTTTTTTTTCACGTTTTTTTACGTTTTTCTCCTTTTCGCCTCTTTTCTGGGCGTATTATTCTTCTTTTTCTTCTTTTTTTTCGTCTAATGCATACCCCATCAGTGCAGCAATGCTTATTCAATACCGCCAGCAGATGGAGACACTGGGGGATAATTTTCTAAGGATTTATACTGATTTTTCCTGTCTGAATTTGTCGCACAGAAAGTTGCAGGCCAAATATGTGTGACATTTCTGCGACTTTAGCTTCTAGAGCATTTTTACAACATTATACATAGGTGCTGAATACATAAAAAGCGACTGTTCAGCGACAGACAAGTCGCATCGGCTGAAAGTAGGCCAGAATGTCAGTCCATGTTGGAGCAGGTTTAGATACAGTCTAAAGTATAGATCTCAAAGTCTGTGCACAGAATTTAGCAAGGGCCTCGCACCTTCTGATGCATCAGGTAGGTGCACAATAGCATAGCCTAACCCTCTGTACTTTGGTCTATATTGATGCGGGACATAGACAGCCAGCTGATGACCAATCCATTAGTGCAATGGATGGCTGGAAGCATTTGTCTTTGCCTTTGCAATACCACAGAAGCAATGCATGGTCAATGTACAGCAATGACACACCTGTGTGAACAGCCAGGAGACCCCCCCCCCCCCCCATGTTATGTTACATAGTTACATAGTTAGTACGGTCGAAAAAAGACATATGTCCATCAAGTTCAACCAGGGAATTAAGGGGTAGGGGTGTGGCGCGATATTGGGGAAGGGATGAGATTTTATATTTCTTCATAAGCATTAATCTTATTTTGTCAATTAGGAACATTCAGCACCCACCCGCTATCAAGGCAGCTGCCTATCATGTCATGCCCTACCTGCACAGGTGTGCTGGCTACTCAAATGATCCAATTAAGGAGGCCATTTAGTCAGCAGCAGCAGAAGTCCTGTGCCTGGACGCTCCAACAGCGGCCAGACACAAGCAGAAGCAGAAGCAGCAGAAGCAGCAGCAGCACCACCTTTTGTTTTTTGGCTGCAGCAGCAGCAAGGCCCAAAGGGCTGGCTAGCTGGCTAGCCAGCAAGCAGGTAGCAATGAAAGTAGGAATCTTTCTTTTTAACCCTGTAAGGGGGTGGTGCACTGTACCCGAAGATACTGCCATATCGGGTCAATGCATAGGGCGACGGAAGCAAGCTTCGAAATCGGCCCCCGTTCTCAAAAATCCATTTAATATATGGTCCCCAGATAGGGGAAGTATCAGATATTAAACTGATAAGAACAGATACTACACTTGATCTTAGCCAAAAGGCCGAGAAGCGATAACCGTGAAAGGGGCGGGCCCAACAAGGTGCCCTTCATGGGCACTATCACTGCTTGCTGTCAGGGAGGCTGCCAGACAATTTTCCATGCACACTCTGGGCTGGGGGGCAGTCAACCACCAGTACACACAGCAGAACCTAAACCCATACCATTATTGCTAAGCAGCAAGACAGGGGCCCATTGCACTCCCACGGGGCCTTTTTAAATGCAATCCATAACCCGGATTTGCCAGGAACCCTTCTTACTCCTCCTACTTGCATGTGACACTGGGCTTAGGATCTGCATAGGAAACACACACACAAGCACACACCTACCTTTGTTGCCTGCAGATGCCTCCTTGGCTGTCCCCAAACGGTATCAAACCAACACCCACGGGAAGCTGTAAGCATAGAGGACATGCCTGCACCCCATTGGACTTACCTGTGTGGGTTAAACCCGGGTTATTTGACAACCTATGGCGGTGATGGTTCTGCTCAGGCAGAGCAGTGCTGATGCTCCTCATAAAGCTGTCGCTGCTGTGAAGGTTCTAGGTGACATCACAAATCCCTATGGTTACATACACAACAAAGCTGGGTTGTTGTTGTTTACACTCTGCAAGGCCTGTGGAAGTGAGTGACATCATAGCACTGTAGTTCTGAGGGTTCTAGATGGATGCAACAATCTCCTGTTGCTTCTATGAAGGCCATAATAGACGACATCACCAAACAGCTCCATAGTCACATACACAGCAAAGGAGAGATGTTGTTTACACCTAGTGATGTCAGTGGTATTGAGTGACATCACAGCACAGTGCTAAGGCTCCTGGGCCTGGACACAGCAGCGGCTGCAATATCTCAACGGAGAATACGTTTATATATATGTGTGTGTGTGCGCGTATATATATATATATATATATATATATATATATATATTTCTCCGCCGAAATCACTTTGAAACCCATTTCCACCTTTTTTTCCCTTCTCTTCCTCTTACTTTTTTTTCACGTTTTTTTACGTTTTTCTCCTTTTCGCCTCTTTTCTGGGCGTATTATTCTTCTTTTTCTTCTTTTTTTTCGTCTAATGCATACCCCATCAGTGCAGCAATGCTTATTCAATACCGCCAGCAGATGGAGACACTGGGGGATAATTTTCTAAGGATTTATACTGATTTTTCCTGTCTGAATTTGTCGCACAGAAAGTTGCAGGCCAAATATGTGTGACATTTCTGCGACTTTAGCTTCTAGAGCATTTTTACAACATTATACATAGGTGCTGAATACATAAAAAGCGACTGTTCAGCGACAGACAAGTCGCATCGGCTGAAAGTAGGCCAGAATGTCAGTCCATGTTGGAGCAGGTTTAGATACAGTCTAAAGTATAGATCTCAAAGTCTGTGCACAGAATTTAGCAAGGGCCTCGCACCTTCTGATGCATCAGGTAGGTGCACAATAGCATAGCCTAACCCTCTGTACTTTGGTCTATATTGATGCGGGACATAGACAGCCAGCTGATGACCAATCCATTAGTGCAATGGATGGCTGGAAGCATTTGTCTTTGCCTTTGCAATACCACAGAAGCAATGCATGGTCAATGTACAGCAATGACACACCTGTGTGAACAGCCAGGAGACCCCCCCCCCCCCATGTTATGTTACATAGTTACATAGTTAGTACGGTCGAAAAAAGACATATGTCCATCAAGTTCAACCAGGGAATTAAGGGGTAGGGGTGTGGCGCGATATTGGGGAAGGGATGAGATTTTATATTTCTTCATAAGCATTAATCTTATTTTGTCAATTAGGAACATTCAGCACCCACCCGCTATCAAGGCAGCTGCCTATCATGTCATGCCCTACCTGCACAGGTGTGCTGGCTACTCAAATGATCCAATTAAGGAGGCCATTTAGTCAGCAGCAGCAGAAGTCCTGTGCCTGGACGCTCCAACAGCGGCCAGACACAAGCAGAAGCAGAAGCAGCAGAAGCAGCAGCAGCACCACCTTTTGTTTTTTGGCTGCAGCAGCAGCAAGGCCCACAGGGCTGGCTAGCTGGCTAGCCAGCAAGCAGGTAGCAATGAAAGTAGGAATCTTTCTTTTTAACCCTGTAAGGGGGTGGTGCACTGTACCCGAAGATACTGCCATATCGGGTCAATGCATAGGGCGACGGAAGCAAGCTTCGAAATCGGCCCCCGTTCTCAAAAATCCATTTAATATATGGTCCCCAGATAGGGGAAGTATCAGATATTAAACTGATAAGAACAGATACTACACTTGATCTTAGCCAAAAGGCCGAGAAGCGATAACCGTGAAAGGGGCGGGCCCAACAAGGTGCCCTTCATGGGCACTATCACTGCTTGCTGTCAGGGAGGCTGCCAGACAATTTTCCATGCACACTCTGGGCTGGGGGGCAGTCAACCACCAGTACACACAGCAGAACCTAAACCCATACCATTATTGCTAAGCAGCAAGACAGGGGCCCATTGCACTCCCACGGGGCCTTTTTAAATGCAATCCATAACCCGGATTTGCCAGGAACCCTTCTTACTCCTCCTACTTGCATGTGACACTGGGCTTAGGATCTGCATAGGAAACACACACACAAGCACACACCTACCTTTGTTGCCTGCAGATGCCTCCTTGGCTGTCCCCAAACGGTATCAAACCAACACCCACGGGAAGCTGTAAGCATAGAGGACATGCCTGCACCCCATTGGACTTACCTGTGTGGGTTAAACCCGGGTTATTTGACAACCTATGGCGGTGATGGTTCTGCTCAGGCAGAGCAGTGCTGATGCTCCTCATAAAGCTGTCGCTGCTGTGAAGGTTCTAGGTGACATCACAAATCCCTATGGTTACATACACAACAAAGCTGGGTTGTTGTTGTTTACACTCTGCAAGGCCTGTGGAAGTGAGTGACATCATAGCACTGTAGTTCTGAGGGTTCTAGATGGATGCAACAATCTCCTGTTGCTTCTATGAAGGCCATAATAGACGACATCACCAAACAGCTCCATAGTCACATACACAGCAAAGGAGAGATGTTGTTTACACCTAGTGATGTCAGTGGTATTGAGTGACATCACAGCACAGTGCTAAGGCTCCTGGGCCTGGACACAGCAGCGGCTGCAATATCTCAACGGAGAATACGTTTATATATATGTGTGTGTGTGCGCGTATATATATATATATATATATATATATATATTTCTCCGCCGAAATCACTTTGAAACCCATTTCCACCTTTTTTTCCCTTCTCTTCCTCTTACTTTTTTTTCACGTTTTTTTACGTTTTTCTCCTTTTCGCCTCTTTTCTGGGCGTATTATTCTTCTTTTTCTTCTTTTTTTTCGTCTAATGCATACCCCATCAGTGCAGCAATGCTTATTCAATACCGCCAGCAGATGGAGACACTGGGGGATAATTTTCTAAGGATTTATACTGATTTTTCCTGTCTGAATTTGTCGCACAGAAAGTTGCAGGCCAAATATGTGTGACATTTCTGCGACTTTAGCTTCTAGAGCATTTTTACAACATTATACATAGGTGCTGAATACATAAAAAGCGACTGTTCAGCGACAGACAAGTCGCATCGGCTGAAAGTAGGCCAGAATGTCAGTCCATGTTGGAGCAGGTTTAGATACAGTCTAAAGTATAGATCTCAAAGTCTGTGCACAGAATTTAGCAAGGGCCTCGCACCTTCTGATGCATCAGGTAGGTGCACAATAGCATAGCCTAACCCTCTGTACTTTGGTCTATATTGATGCGGGACATAGACAGCCAGCTGATGACCAATCCATTAGTGCAATGGATGGCTGGAAGCATTTGTCTTTGCCTTTGCAATACCACAGAAGCAATGCATGGTCAATGTACAGCAATGACACACCTGTGTGAACAGCCAGGAGACCCCCCCCCCCCCCCCCCATGTTATGTTACATAGTTACATAGTTAGTACGGTCGAAAAAAGACATATGTCCATCAAGTTCAACCAGGGAATTAAGGGGTAGGGGTGTGGCGCGATATTGGGGAAGGGATGAGATTTTATATTTCTTCATAAGCATTAATCTTATTTTGTCAATTAGGAACATTCAGCACCCACCCGCTATCAAGGCAGCTGCCTATCATGTCATGCCCTACCTGCACAGGTGTGCTGGCTACTCAAATGATCCAATTAAGGAGGCCATTTAGTCAGCAGCAGCAGAAGTCCTGTGCCTGGACGCTCCAACAGCGGCCAGACACAAGCAGAAGCAGAAGCAGCAGAAGCAGCAGCAGCACCACCTTTTGTTTTTTGGCTGCAGCAGCAGCAAGGCCCACAGGGCTGGCTAGCTGGCTAGCCAGCAAGCAGGTAGCAATGAAAGTAGGAATCTTTCTTTTTAACCCTGTAAGGGGGTGGTGCACTGTACCCGAAGATACTGCCATATCGGGTCAATGCATAGGGCGACGGAAGCAAGCTTCGAAATCGGCCCCCGTTCTCAAAAATCCATTTAATATATGGTCCCCAGATAGGGGACGTATCAGATATTAAACTGATAAGAACAGATACTACACTTGATCTTAGCCAAAAGGCCGAGAAGCGATAACCGTGAAAGGGGCGGGCCCAACAAGGTGCCCTTCATGGGCACTATCACTGCTTGCTGTCAGGGAGGCTGCCAGACAATTTTCCATGCACACTCTGGGCTGGGGGGCAGTCAACCACCAGTACACACAGCAGAACCTAAACCCATACCATTATTGCTAAGCAGCAAGACAGGGGCCCATTGCACTCCCACGGGGCCTTTTTAAATGCAATCCATAACCCGGATTTGCCAGGAACCCTTCTTACTCCTCCTACTTGCATGTGACACTGGGCTTAGGATCTGCATAGGAAACACACACACAAGCACACACCTACCTTTGTTGCCTGCAGATGCCTCCTTGGCTGTCCCCAAACGGTATCAAACCAACACCCACGGGAAGCTGTAAGCATAGAGGACATGCCTGCACCCCATTGGACTTACCTGTGTGGGTTAAACCCGGGTTATTTGACAACCTATGGCGGTGATGGTTCTGCTCAGGCAGAGCAGTGCTGATGCTCCTCATAAAGTTGTCGCTGCTGTGAAGGTTCTAGGTGACATCACAAATCCCTATGGTTACATACACAACAAAGCTGGGTTGTTGTTGTTTACACTCTGCAAGGCCTGTGGAAGTGAGTGACATCATAGCACTGTAGTTCTGAGGGTTCTAGATGGATGCAACAATCTCCTGTTGCTTCTATGAAGGCCATAATAGACGACATCACCAAACAGCTCCATAGTCACATACACAGCAAAGGAGAGATGTTGTTTACACCTAGTGATGTCAGTGGTATTGAGTGACATCACAGCACAGTGCTAAGGCTCCTGGGCCTGGACACAGCAGCGGCTGCAATATCTCAACGGAGAATACGTTTATATATATGTGTGTGTGTGCGCGTATATATATATATATATATATATATATATATATATTTCTCCGCCGAAATCACTTTTAAACCCATTTCCACCTTTTTTTCCCTTCTCTTCCTCTTACTTTTTTTTCACTTTTTTTTACGTTTTTCTCCTTTTCGCCTCTTTTCTGGGCGTATTATTCTTCTTTTTCTTCTTTTTTTTCGTCTAATGCATACCCCATCAGTGCAGCAATGCTTATTCAATACCGCCAGCAGATGGAGACACTGGGGGATAATTTTCTAAGGATTTATACTGATTTTTCCTGTCTGAATTTGTCGCACAGAAAGTTGCAGGCCAAATATGTGTGACATTTCTGCGACTTTAGCTTCTAGAGCATTTTTACAACATTATACATAGGTGCTGAATACATAAAAAGCGACTGTTCAGCGACAGACAAGTCGCATCGGCTGAAAGTAGGCCAGAATGTCAGTCCATGTTGGAGCAGGTTTAGATACAGTCTAAAGTATAGATCTCAAAGTCTGTGCACAGAATTTAGCAAGGGCCTCGCACCTTCTGATGCATCAGGTAGGTGCACAATAGCATAGCCTAACCCTCTGTACTTTGGTCTATATTGATGCGGGACATAGACAGCCAGCTGATGACCAATCCATTAGTGCAATGGATGGCTGGAAGCATTTGTCTTTGCCTTTGCAATACCACAGAAGCAATGCATGGTCAATGTACAGCAATGACACACCTGTGTGAACAGCCAGGAGACCCCCCCCCCCCCATGTTATGTTACATAGTTACATAGTTAGTACGGTCGAAAAAAGACATATGTCCATCAAGTTCAACCAGGGAATTAAGGGGTAGGGGTGTGGCGCGATATTGGGGAAGGGATGAGATTTTATATTTCTTCATAAGCATTAATCTTATTTTGTCAATTAGGAACATTCAGCACCCACCCGCTATCAAGGCAGCTGCCTATCATGTCATGCCCTACCTGCACAGGTGTGCTGGCTACTCAAATGATCCAATTAAGGAGGCCATTTAGTCAGCAGCAGCAGAAGTCCTGTGCCTGGACGCTCCAACAGCGGCCAGACACAAGCAGAAGCAGAAGCAGCAGAAGCAGCAGCAGCACCACCTTTTGTTTTTTGGCTGCAGCAGCAGCAAGGCCCACAGGGCTGGCTAGCTGGCTAGCCAGCAAGCAGGTAGCAATGAAAGTAGGAATCTTTCTTTTTAACCCTGTAAGGGGGTGGTGCACTGTACCCGAAGATACTGCCATATCGGGTCAATGCATAGGGCGACGGAAGCAAGCTTCGAAATCGGCCCCCGTTCTCAAAAATCCATTTAATATATGGTCCCCAGATAGGGGACGTATCAGATATTAAACTGATAAGAACAGATTTTTTTTTTTTTTTTTTTTTTAAACCTTCAGGTTTGGACATTAAAACATCAAAATCCAACTCCATACTTCGTCACTTAGACTTTCTGAAGTAAAGTCCAACTCATCATTAGGTCTTTCTTTTTATTTTCAATTTCAAACAAACATAAATACCATCACCAATTACAAACTTACAAGATATCTCCATTTCAAAAACTTCCATATCCCCTCAGCATCCTTATCCCCCAAATTCTTCCTATCACACAAATAAACAACATATAACCTATCTAGAATCATCTTAATACAACCCTCCACCGACACGTTTTTTCTTTTGAATACACATAAATTCCTAACATCCCAAAGTACTTCTTTAATAATGGCAAGCAACACAAAAAAAACCCTTTCCTTATCTCTCCCTACCATACTAAGTCCAAACATAACCACATCATACGACATATACCTTATACCAGTCAATTCTTTAAACAGCAATCTCATCCCTTTCCACACACCTTGCGCCATTTCACAATTCCAAAATACATGCATCACACTCTCAATCCCATCACACCCATCTCTTGGACACCTCTCATACCTTCCAATCCCTCTATTTCTTTGAAATTCTCTTACCGGTAACGCACCATGCAAACTCTGCCATACTATCTCACGTTGTCTATTTGTTACTCCAACAGTCATTATACTCTTCCACACTCTCCCCACATCTACAGCTCTCACCATATTAATTGAACATTCAACTTCGTCTTTTTTAATGTACCCAATCATACTCTTTTTACTCACAAACACTTCTGGACCCACACCAATCAACCTATAATTCTCCAAAAATTTCACCACATATACATACCAACTAGGACACACAAAAGCATAAGGCACTCTCAAATCTCTTTCCAACCAACCCAATTTACATAACACACTGCCACCCAAATATCTCACCATACATGCACAACTCTTTTCACCTCCCATCATTCTTTTCAAAGCAAAAACAATATTCACACCCAGATACACATCAACATTCGGAAAGTCCATTCCTCCATTTTTACCATCTTTCATTACAATCTCTCTCTTAACTCTTTCCATCTTTGTACCCCACAAAAACACAAATAACATTCTTTTCACCTTCCGCAAAACCATATAACTTGGCGGAAACACAACAGCAACATATAACAGTATTGGCAAAATCACACTCTTCACTATCATAACCTTACCAACCATTGACAACTCTCTCAACCTCCAAAAATTCAATTTCTTTTGCACTCTCTTCCCCACATCCTCCCAACTATTTCTACCATCCAACCGTTCATCCATCTTCACCCCCAACACCTGAATAGGCCCTTCCACCCCTTCCATACCAACATCTTCACTCTGAGTCACACCACCAAAACATTTATATTCACTCTTTCCCCAATTGACCTTAAAACCAGACGCACCACAAAACAGACTTACCAATAACTTGGATCTTCTTATAGCCGCAACAGATTCACTTACCACACATACATCATCCATATAAGCCAACACTTTAACCTCTTTACCACGACCCCCCGGAACTCTCACACCTCTCACACATTTATCCTTACGCAATAATTCTAATAATGGTTCCATAGCACAAATAAAAGCAATAGGTGACAAGGGACATCCCTGTCTCACCCCTGAACATACTTTAATCTCCTCAGTCATCCATCCATTAATCAGAATCTTACTATACACTTCCTTATACAACATTCTCACAATATTCACAAAATCACCTGGAAACCCCATTTTAACTAGCACCTTAAACAAAAACCCATGCGACAAACGGTCAAAAGCTTTTTCAAAATCAATTGACAACACACGAACCACCTGCTTTCTACACATACCATCCCACAATATATCTCTCAACAAACACAAATTCTCACTAATTCTTCTTCCTGGCACACCACACACTTGCTCCTCCCCAATCACTTGCTCTATCACGTCCCTCATTCTATTTGTAATCAGCTTTGCAAATATTTTATAATCCACATTCAACAAAGTTATCGGCCTCCAATTCCTTACATCATTCACATCCCCTTTCTTATAAATCAAAACCACTATCCCACTCTTCATACTTTCCACCAATCTTCCATTAGCCCACATATACTTAAAGATACTCTCCATATCATCCTTCAGTACATCCCACAATTTCACATAAAACTCAGCCGGCAACCCATCCTCTCCAGGAGTCTTATTTTTAGCCATACTATCAACCGTCCTTTTAATTTCTTCCATTCCAATCTCTCTCATTAAACTCTCATACTCATTACAATCTACCTTCTTATCAATCACTTCCAGCACTTCCTCAGCCAAACCCCTATCACACTGTTTGACTGCATATAAGTCCTCATAAAACTCTTTCACCACATTCAGTACAGCTTTGCCTCTCACCAAACCACCATCCTTATCATACACACTCACTAAATCATCCTTTCTCCCAATCACTTTCTTAAAAAAAAATCTTGAACACTTTTCATCCTTCTCCAATTTGTCCACTTTTGCTCGGTACATTAACTCTTTTCCTCTTTCATTCAACCAATCCTTTATATCTCTTTTCACAGCATCAATCTTACCATCCACTCTCCATCCCTTCTTTTTCAACTTAATGAGAAACCCCAACCTTTTATTCAGCCATTCATACTTCTTTCTTTCCCTAGCTTTCCTTTTATAACCTTCCCTCTTGAAAAAAACCTTAGTTCTTTCTTTAACCCACTCCCACCAACACAATAAATCCAAAAATTCTTTTTTCTTCTCACACCATAACTTATACTTCTTAATATACCTATCATATACCTCCTTTTCATCCAACAGTTTCACATTAAGCTTCCAGTAACCCCTCCCACTTATGCAAATCTCATCCAACACCAAACCACAACTCACACGCTCATGATCAGAATAAATCACTCTCTCTTGCTTATACCACATACATCCTATCATTTTGGACACAAAACACATATCTAATCTTGACTCACTCCTTCCACTCTCAGCATGATATGTTGCTAACACAGGATTCACACCACACACTTCAACCACATCTCTTAACTTGAAATCACTCACCATACTCTTAAGCATATTTCCAGAAACATCCGCATCCCTCCCAATCTCACAGTTGAAATCACCTACTAACAACACTGGTTCCTTCCCAGACAAAAACCCCTTAATTATTTCAAACAAACCCACCCTCTCCTCCTTATTCACAGGTGCATAAACATTAATTAACTTAAACTTAAACCCATGTAACCCAACCTCCACCAACACACACCTTCCTTCCCTTAACACCATTTGACTACAAACTTTAAACTTATTATTCCTAAACAAAATCCCAACTCCATCATTTCTATTTACATTAGAGCAAGACCACACTGCTGGTCCATATCTCCACTCCTCCTTTTTTGGAGGAAAATCCAATCCACATTCCTGTAGACAAATTATGTCATTATTAGTTCCTGCCAATTCCTCCAGAATGGCCGCTCTTCTATTCTTATTTTTAAAGACTCTAACATTTGACAAACTAACCGAAAAAGACATATCAAATCAAATAACAACCCATAGGAAGAAAAAACCTAGAAGAGAGTTAATGAACTTTACGGCTCAGTGTCGAGGGAGAAGTTTCTTCTCCAATGCATTTATCCATTTCACCCTCAGATATTGCGGCAAAACGATTACTCGTCTCCACCACCGTCTGCTCCATCTTTTCACCACTGGCACCTCTCGCCGCCTTCCGTGGGGGACGAAAAAGATCTTCCTCTCTCTCTTTAGCACTTTCCTCTTCTGAATTCGACCATTCAACTTTTTGAGTGCCAGACACCTGAGGACTAGGCACCTCTTCAATTCTCACCTCCTCCTCCATCTCCTCTTCAATCTCCTCCTGCACCTTCTCTTCCACCACCGTTGCTTTCTCAATAATGCTAGCAATCACACTCTTTTCTGCCATGTCTGCCTTTGCCTTTTCCCTTTTTTTAATTGCCAAATCTTTTCTGGCCTCTTTCTCCTTCTCCCTCTTAGCCACCTCCGGACAATTTCTATACACATGTCCAACAAGGCCACAAAGATCACAAGTTCTGGGCTGTGGACAAGCTCCCGCCTCATGCCCTGGCATTTTACAATTTCGGCACTTCTTATTACCTGGACAAGCCTCTTTAACATGTCCAAAAAGCAAACAATCACGGCAAAACAATGGCTGGCCATAATAATAGACATAACCCCGGTTTCCAGCGATTGAAAAATTGGCCGGTGGGTGTTTCACTCCACCAATGCTCCCAGGATCCAGCTTCAGTTTTACAAAGAACTTCCATGTGCCATTAAACACACCCAAACTACTAGTTTGCTTCACTCCCCCTTGGACACTTTCACAGTAGATACTTAGAAAGTTCTTAATCATATCCGGGTCTAAGAACGGATTGTACATATGTACAAACAGAGTCTTCACTCCCATCTCAAACAGAGGAAAAAACTTTACATTTTCCAAGACAGGGTTATTAGCATTTCTTTTCAAACATTCATAGAAGTTCTGGCAATCAGCTTCATAGATGAAGGACACATCATATATTCCTTGCTTCCTATTCTCTTGCACACAGAACAAACTATCCATGCCAAAACCGCCCAATTTCTCCACAAGTTCATGTCCAATGTACTCAATCCGATTCTTACCCCGGTCAGAAGTTTCCACCACAAAACGTACAGTCTTCTCAATCGCAGGGAGGTGTTCCTTTCCAGCCATTGTTCTTCTCTTGTCTGTCGATTCCACAGTAAGATCACCACTCCGGATTCCTGCTCAGCAGAACACCCGCACCCCTGACCCAGACCAAGTTTTTTTTTTTTTTTTTTTTTGATTGAAAGAGCTTTATTTTCCGTTCAGTCATTACAAGTCGTACAATAAATTACAGTCACACAAAGCATGATAGTACGATACACAGCAAAGGTTCCCTAAGCTATACATCGCACACCATGCTACTCTAACATTCAGCTCAATCCTGCAATATAAAGGCACAAGAGATCAAACAAAAACCAAATAATACAATCTGTGATCGGGGTAGGGGTGTGGGCGACTATGTGGGGGTAGGGAGGGGGCAGATCACAGGGCCAAACTGTTGGGCTGTATCTTCAGGGGGACATGGGAGAAGGAGAGGGGTCTTCACTCCTCTTCTTCCTCATCAACGGCCGAGCTGTCCAAGATGGAATAGTCTCTAAGCAGGTTCTTGATGAACCTGCGGCAGTCCCGGACGGACATGTTTTCCCTGTTGATCACGAGGCGGTTCCTGGCAAGCCACACTGCGTCCTTAAAACAGTTCATAAGGCGCCAGGCCTCCTGGATGGCCTCCACGTCGTGGGTCCCAGGGAACAGGCCGTAAAGCACCGAATGGTACGATAGGCAGCTCCTGGGCACTGAGTCTCTGAGTTCCTGTTCTAGGGCGTCCAACAGACCCTGTGCAAAGGGGCACTGCCAAAACACGTGGAAAGATGTTTCCTCCACGTAGGGGCAACGGGGGCAGTACCGGGTCTTGCACAGGTTGCGGGCATGCATGAATGACCTGAGAGAGAGACCTCCCATGACGGCCATCCACGACAAGTCCTTGTGTCCATTGGTAAGCCGCTTTGAGGCCACATTGTTCCAAACTGTCTCTGCAGTGGCTGCGGGGAGTCCCGGAACCAGCTCGGTCGAGTCCTTAGCTCGGATGAGCTTGTGGATTGTCTTCGGCTTCCATAGGTCTGGTTTCAGTCCTTCCAGCTGGTGCTCCCTCACAAACCGGACAACATCCCCATAGAACCAGGGAGTGTTCCAGTTGTAAGGGATGGAGCTGTCCCACTTGTCCCAGCCCAGCTGTCTCCAGAGGGGCATGAGAAGCAAGCGAGACATGGACCTGCCCGCTGAGCCAGTCTTTTCTACAAGAGTCCGCTGCACCGTGACACATGCAAAGGAGGCCCTCAGCAGAGCGGGGATGTCGGGTATTCCCTTCCCACCCTTGCGGGGTTCCTTGTACATCACGGTCCTCTTGACTCTGTCCATTTTGCCCCAGACGAAGCCAAACACTGTCCGGGTGATGGCCTTGCAAACGGTGGTATGGGGAGGCCAGGCCTGTGCGGTATATTGGAGCACAGGCAAAACTTCACTCCGCAGGACAAGTGCCTTGCCTTCCATCGTGAGCTTTCTGGAGCTCCACAGTCCGATCTTTGAGTTTATCCTTCCTAGTCGGTCTTGCCAAGACTTAAGGGCCGCTCCTTCCTTCCCGAACCAGACTCCAAGAATTTGAATGAAGTCCGGCTTAATAGTAAAGGGGAAGGGGGCGGAAGAAGCCAGGTGCCACTCCCCGAAGAGCATGGCCTCCGACTTCCCGCAGTTGACTTTTGCCCCCGAAGCTCTGCCGAAGTCCTCGCAGGTCTGGACGAGTGCAGTCACCGAACGCTGGTCAGCGCAGAAGACGGTCACGTCGTCCATGTAGAGCGAGCACTTGACCTCGTGGCGATCTGGTCCTGGTGCGGTGATCCCTCTGATCTCTCCATTCTGCCGGATAGTCTCAGCGAAGAGCTCTATAACACAAACAAAAAGGAGAGGTGAAAGAGGGCAGCCTTGTCTAACCCCTGAAAGAATGGAAAAGGGGTCAGTCTTCCAGCCGTTCACCAACTCCGTGCTGTAAATGTCAAAATACATAACGTTAACAAAAGAGCAAAACATCTTCCCCAGACCCAGCCTGCGCAAAACCCTGTCCATGAATGCGTGGGAGACACGGTCGAACGCCTTCTCCTGATCTAAGCTGACCAGGGCGGCGCGGCCCCCGCGGTCCTGGATGTAATGGACCGTGTCTCTCACAAGGGCAAGGCTGTCGGCAATCCTGCGGCCAGGAATGCTGCAGGTCTGGTCCGGATGGACGATCTGCCCCATGACAGGTTTCAGCCTGTTGGCCAGCACCTTGGCGAGGATCTTGTAGTCCACGTTCAGGAGAGAGATGGGACGCCAGTTTTTCAGGTCACACCTCTCCCCCTTCCGCTTATACAAGATCGTGATCATCCCTTCCCTCAACGACGGAGGCATTCTGCCCCCCACCACCATCTCCTCGTACACCTCCAACAGGTCCGGACAGATCAGGTCACCCAGCGCTACGTAGAGCTCGGCCGGGAGACCGTCACTGCCCGGGGTCCTGCCGGGCTTAAAGGATTTAGAGGCAGAGAGCAGCTCCCCCACCGTCAAGGGATCGTCCATAGCCGCCGCACCTGCGGGATCAACAACGTTAGTGACACCTGACAGGAACCTCTCGGCGGCTTCGGGGTCGGATGACTTGGGGGCGTAGAGGTTGCTGTAGAAGTCGTGGACGACCCCCATCACTTCCTCCTTGCCGCTCCTCATGTGTCCGGTCTCATCTCGTAGCTCAGTCAGGGGCGTGTGGCCGGCATGGAGCTTCCTGAAAAAGAAAGAGTTACATTTCTCACCCTTCTCCAGGTTCTCCACCTTGGAACGAAAGACGATTCGCTTGGATTCCTCCTCAAAGTGCCTTTTCAAGCTCTTTTTGGTCTCCTCCAGCTCCTCCCTGACGTCCCAGCCACACTGGAGCAGGTCCTGCAGGGACCGCAGCTCGCGCTGCAGTTTCCTCAAGTCCCACTTCTTCGCACACGCCTGTTGTCTGCCTTTTGCCTGAAAGAAACAACGGAATTCGACTTTAACATATTCCCACCAATCGCTGATGCACTTGAACAGACATTTGTCATTTCGCCATACAAGGTAAGCATCCCTAAGTTCCTCCATGACCTCCCTCTGCTCCAACAGGGCACAATTCAACTTCCAGGAGCCCGGGCCAGGTGGGAATCCATGGCCCAGAGTCCCCCGGAATCGAATGGCCCTGTGGTCAGAGAAGAAGCAGGGGACCATAGAGTACGACACCTTTCTGACTGCTCTCGAAGTGAAGATGAAGTCTATCCGAGAACGGAGCGAGCCATCGGGGCGGCTCCACGTATAGTTTACGGAGCCGTTCCCGATGGACCCGACAACGTCCTGCAAGGATGCCTCCGTCACCATCTCAATCAGCAGTTTAGACGTCACGTCCAGGTTGGCGGATGTGCCAGAACTGCGCCCTTCCACCTCAATGGGGCAGTTGAAGTCACCACCCAACACTACTGCCCTAGTGGTGGCGAGTTCAGCCCGCAGGGCCTGGAGAACCTCCAGTCGGACATCCCTCTCAGGGGAGGCATACACGCTGATGAGCCGCACGGGCTCACCCGCCCAGGAACCGTCTGCGACAAGAAGTCTGCCACAGACGAGCTCCCGGACGGAATCAAGTGCAAAGTTACCTCCCCTGATCAGGATGGCCACCCCCGCAGACCTATTGTCGCCCCCACCAGACCAGTAGGAAGGGCCGTGAGGCCACTGCCTGGCCAGATGGTTGTAAGACCTAGAAGCAGACAAAGCACATTCCTGCAACATGTAAACATCACACCTCTGGGAATCTAAGAACGTAAGAACAGTCTGAAATCTGAACCAAGCTCTAATACTCCTCACATTAATGCAGAAGATGTTGAGATCAGCCATGGGAATAAAAAGAGAGGTTAGTTCTGATACTAGTTACCAGTCTGGTCGGACGGGTCCTCTTCTCTGGCGCCTGTCGGCTCCTGTGGCTTCTCGTAGCGCCCTTCCAAGAACTCGTCGTAGACCGTGTTGGACGGAGTGTCCAGGATTTTCTTAACCTCTGGGTCCTGCAGCAGCTCCTCCATAGATTGAGCTTGGACTGGCTCTGCTTGGACCTGCTCCACTTGGGCCTGCTCCATCACCTCCTCTCCTTCTGAAGCCTCAAGGCTCTCGCAGACCTGCTCCATCTCCTCCTCCTCATCTGAAGCTTGAGGGGTCTCGCAGGTCTCGATTATCTTTCTTTTGTGGGACTCTTCTGATACGTTGTCCCTTCCTTTCCTCTTCCTCTGTATGGTACCTGGGGGAGGAAGCACAGGAAAGTCCTCCGAAGGGCGGGCACCAGCAGCTGGAGGGGGGTTAGGTGCTGCTGGGCCAGGAGAGAAAGGAGGCTGGGTGGGGCGGGGGGCAGGAGAGAGTGCCCGGGCAGGGGAGGACGGGGCAGGGGTGGGCCGGGCAGGGGAGGACGGGGCAGGGGTGGGCCGGGCAGGGGAGGACGGGGCAGGGGTGGGCCGGGGTGGGGTACGGGGGGCAGGGGTGGGGCGGGATGGGGCAGGAGGGGCAGGGGTGGGACGGGATGGGGCAGGAGGGGCAGGGGTGGGACGGGATGGGGCAGGGGTGGGACGGGATGGGGCAGGGGTGGGGCGGGATGGGGCAGGAGATGGGGCGGGAGGGGCAGGGGATGGGGCGGGAGGGGCAGGGGAGGGGCGGGACGGGGCAGGGGTGGTGGCTTTCGCCTTCTTACCCTCCTTGGTCGGCTTGGCCATCCGTGGTGCTGGCTCCGGAGCTGGGGCTGGCTTCGGTGCTCTCGCTGCCACAGATGCCCATGTTCTCTCCCTCTGGGGGCAGTCCTTGTAGCTGTGGGCTGCCAGTCCGCAGAGGTTGCAGGTCTTGCTCTTGGGGCAGTCCTTGGTCGTGTGACCTGTCACACGGCAATACCTGCAGGCATCCTCCGTACAGTCCTTGCCCTCGTGGCCCATCTTGCCACATCTCCTGCAGGTCTGCGGCATGTCCGGGTAGAAGATAAGTCCTGTGGAGTTGCCCAAGGAAAATGTCGTTGGCAGGTGCTGTAGTCCGTCTGGAGAAGCAGGGTTCTTGTTGAGTCTGACGACCACAGACCACTTGCAGGTCCAGTATCCGAGTGAGTTCAGGATGCGGGTGGGCTCCCTCACCACGGTGCAGAAGCGCTTCAGGAAGGTCGAGATGTCCGTGCCTGGGGTGTGTGGGTTCCGCATTGAGACCGTCACCCGCCTCTCCTCTCTCTGAATAAGGCAGTTGCCCACAAAGCGAGAGAAAGGGGATTCGGGACTCGCCGCTTTCACCACCTCCCAGTATCTTCTACAGGTCCCAATGGTGGCAAAGGTGATGTAGAAGATTCCCGAAAAGAAGGTTGCTATTCCCAGGGTGTCAGCCGTGGGGAAGCCTTGATCCGCCAGCATCTTCTTGCAGAACACGTCGTGGGACATGTCCGGCACCCTTCCGTCCACGGGCTTGAGCTTCAAGGCAACAGTCTGCCTCATCCAGGGCTCCAGGGTTGGAGCTTCCAGGTTAGGAATTCTGCCGCCCTTCTGCCTTGCCGTGGTGGAGGTTGAAGCTTGCTGTGGTTGGGGCTGGACCTCCAGGCCTTGCCCTGCAGCCTCCTGGGTGGACTTGCTGGTTGAGGCCATGGCTTCTTCCAGCAGGCTCTTTTCCGCTTCCTTGCTTGCTTGTGGAGAGAGGCTTCGCAAAGTCTTCTTTCCCGGGTGGGAGGAGCTATGCAGATCCGGTCCCGGTGGGAGGAGCTATGCAAATCCTTCTCCAGAGGCAGCGAGTTTCTTCGAAAAGATTCTGCGCCGCCTTCCTCTTCGCCGCTGTTCCGGAATTCACCGCCGATTCCCTTCTTCCAGGTTCTTCGTCGGCTTCTTCCGGAGCTGCAGTCTTCAAGATCTTCTCCTTCTTCAGATGTTCCGAGGCAGGCAGGAGACGATCTTCAGGTGGTATGCTCTAGAGAAATGCGGTTCTAATAAGAACGAAAAGTACTGCAATCGTACTACGCAAAATCTCTACCACAATGCTTGGAGTTCTTCAGACCGTAGCGATCATGGTATCTCCCCTGCCAGGTTTACACTTGATCGGAGCCAAAAGGCCGAGAAGCGATAACCGTGAAAGGGGCGGGCCCAACAAGGTGCCCTTCATGGGCACTATCACTGCTTGCTGTCAGGGAGGCTGCCAGACAATTTTCCATGCACACTCTGGGCTGGGGGGCAGTCAACCACCAGTACACACAGCAGAACCTAAACCCATACCATTATTGCTAAGCAGCAAGACAGGGGCCCATTGCACTCCCACGGGGCCTTTTTAAATGCAATCCATAACCCGGATTTGCCAGGAACCCTTCTTACTCCTCCTACTTGCATGTGACACTGGGCTTAGGATCTGCATAGGAAACACACACACAAGCACACACCTACCTTTGTTGCCTGCAGATGCCTCCTTGGCTGTCCCCAAACGGTATCAAACCAACACCCACGGGAAGCTGTAAGCATAGAGGACATGCCTGCACCCCATTGGACTTACCTGTGTGGGTTAAACCCGGGTTATTTGACAACCTATGGCGGTGATGGTTCTGCTCAGGCAGAGCAGTGCTGATGCTCCTCATAAAGCTGTCGCTGCTGTGAAGGTTCTAGGTGACATCACAAATCCCTATGGTTACATACACAACAAAGCTGGGTTGTTGTTGTTTACACTCTGCAAGGCCTGTGGAAGTGAGTGACATCATAGCACTGTAGTTCTGAGGGTTCTAGATGGATGCAACAATCTCCTGTTGCTTCTATGAAGGCCATAATAGACGACATCACCAAACAGCTCCATAGTCACATACACAGCAAAGGAGAGATGTTGTTTACACCTAGTGATGTCAGTGGTATTGAGTGACATCACAGCACAGTGCTAAGGCTCCTGGGCCTGGACACAGCAGCGGCTGCAATATCTCAACGGAGAATACGTTTATATATATGTGTGTGTGTGCGCGTATATATATATATATATATATATATATATATATATATATATATATATTTCTCCGCCGAAATCACTTTTAAACCCATTTCCACCTTTTTTTCCCTTCTCTTCCTCTTACTTTTTTTCACGTTTTTTTACGTTTTTCTCCTTTTCGCCTCTTTTCTGGGCGTATTATTCTTCTTTTTCTTCTTTTTTTTCGTCTAATGCATACCCCATCAGTGCAGCAATGCTTATTCAATACCGCCAGCAGATGGAGACACTGGGGGATAATTTTCTAAGGATTTATACTGATTTTTCCTGTCTGAATTTGTCGCACAGAAAGTTGCAGGCCAAATATGTGTGACATTTCTGCGACTTTAGCTTCTAGAGCATTTTTACAACATTATACATAGGTGCTGAATACATAAAAAGCGACTGTTCAGCGACAGACAAGTCGCATCGGCTGAAAGTAGGCCAGAATGTCAGTCCATGTTGGAGCAGGTTTAGATACAGTCTAAAGTATAGATCTCAAAGTCTGTGCACAGAATTTAGGAAGGGCCTCGCACCTTCTGATGCATCAGGTAGGTGCACAATAGCATAGCCTAACCCTCTGTACTTTGGTCTATATTGATGCGGGACATAGACAGCCAGCTGATGACCAATCCATTAGTGCAATGGATGGCTGGAAGCATTTGTCTTTGCCTTTGCAATACCACAGAAGCAATGCATGGTCAATGTACAGCAATGACACACCTGTGTGAACAGCCAGGAGACCCCCCCCCCCCATGTTATGTTACATAGTTACATAGTTAGTACGGTCGAAAAAAGACATATGTCCATCAAGTTCAACCAGGGAATTAAGGGGTAGGGGTGTGGCGCGATATTGGGGAAGGGATGAGATTTTATATTTCTTCATAAGCATTAATCTTATTTTGTCAATTAGGAACATTCAGCACCCACCCGCTATCAAGGCAGCTGCCTATCATGTCATGCCATACCTGCACAGGTGTGCTGGCTACTCAAATGATCCAATTAAGGAGGCCATTTAGTCAGCAGCAGCAGAAGTCCTGTGCCTGGACGCTCCAACAGCGGCCAGACACAAGCAGAAGCAGCAGAAGCAGCAGCAGCAGCACCTTTTGTTTTTTGGCTGCAGCAGCAGCAAGGCCCACAGGGCTGGCTAGCTGGCTAGCCAGCAAGCAGGTAGCAATGAAAGTAGGAATCTTTCTTTTTAACCCTGTAAGGGGGTGGTGCACTGTACCCGAAGATACTGCCATATCGGGTCAATGCATAGGGCGACGGAAGCAAGCTTCGAAATCGGCCCCCGTTCTCAAAAATCCATTTAATATATGGTCCCCAGATAGGGGACGTATCAGATATTAAACTGATAAGAACAGATACTACACTTGATCTTAGCCAAAAGGCCGAGAAGCGATAACCGTGAAAGGGGCGGGCCCAACAAGGTGCCCTTCATGGGCACTATCACTGCTTGCTGTCAGGGAGGCTGCCAGACAATTTTCCATGCACACTCTGGGCTGGGGGGCAGTCAACCACCAGTACACACAGCAGAACCTAAACCCATACCATTATTGCTAAGCAGCAAGACAGGGGCCCATTGCACTCCCACGGGGCCTTTTTAAATGCAATCCATAACCCGGATTTGCCAGGAACCCTTCTTACTCCTCCTACTTGCATGTGACACTGGGCTTAGGATCTGCATAGGAAACACACACACAAGCACACACCTACCTTTGTTGCCTGCAGATGCCTCCTTGGCTGTCCCCAAACGGTATCAAACCAACACCCACGGGAAGCTGTAAGCATAGAGGACATGCCTGCACCCCATTGGACTTACCTGTGTGGGTTAAACCCGGGTTATTTGACAACCTATGGCGGTGATGGTTCTGCTCAGGCAGAGCAGTGCTGATGCTCCTCATAAAGCTGTCGCTGCTGTGAAGGTTATAGGTGACATCACAAATCCCTATGGTTACATACACAACAAAGCTGGGTTGTTGTTGTTTACACTCTGCAAGGCCTGTGGAAGTGAGTGACATCATAGCACTGTAGTTCTGAGGGTTCTAGATGGATGCAACAATCTCCTGTTGCTTCTATGAAGGCCATAATAGACGACATCACCAAACAGCTCCATAGTCACATACACAGCAAAGGAGAGATGTTGTTTACACCTAGTGATGTCAGTGGTATTGAGTGACATCACAGCACAGTGCTAAGGCTCCTGGGCCTGGACACAGCAGCGGCTGCAATATCTCAACGGAGAATACGTTTATATATATGTGTGTGTGTGCGCGTATATATATATATATATATATATATATATATATATATATATATATATATATATTTCTCCGCCGAAATCACTTTTAAACCCATTTCCACCTTTTTTTCCCTTCTCTTCCTCTTACTTTTTTTCACGTTTTTTTACGTTTTTCTCCTTTTCGCCTCTTTTCTGGGCGTATTATTCTTCTTTTTCTTCTTTTTTTTCGTCTAATGCATACCCCATCAGTGCAGCAATGCTTATTCAATACCGCCAGCAGATGGAGACACTGGGGGATAATTTTCTAAGGATTTATACTGATTTTTCCTGTCTGAATTTGTCGCACAGAAAGTTGCAGGCCAAATATGTGTGACATTTCTGCGACTTTAGCTTCTAGAGCATTTTTACAACATTATACATAGGTGCTGAATACATAAAAAGCGACTGTTCAGCGACAGACAAGTCGCATCGGCTGAAAGTAGGCCAGAATGTCAGTCCATGTTGGAGCAGGTTTAGATACAGTCTAAAGTATAGATCTCAAAGTCTGTGCACAGAATTTAGGAAGGGCCTCGCACCTTCTGATGCATCAGGTAGGTGCACAATAGCATAGCCTAACCCTCTGTACTTTGGTCTATATTGATGCGGGACATAGACAGCCAGCTGATGACCAATCCATTAGTGCAATGGATGGCTGGAAGCATTTGTCTTTGCCTTTGCAATACCACAGAAGCAATGCATGGTCAATGTACAGCAATGACACACCTGTGTGAACAGCCAGGAGACCCCCCCCCCCCCATGTTATGTTACATAGTTACATAGTTAGTACGGTCGAAAAAAGACATATGTCCATCAAGTTCAACCAGGGAATTAAGGGGTAGGGGTGTGGCGCGATATTGGGGAAGGGATGAGATTTTATATTTCTTCATAAGCATTAATCTTATTTTGTCAATTAGGAACATTCAGCACCCACCCGCTATCAAGGCAGCTGCCTATCATGTCATGCCATACCTGCACAGGTGTGCTGGCTACTCAAATGATCCAATTAAGGAGGCCATTTAGTCAGCAGCAGCAGAAGTCCTGTGCCTGGACGCTCCAACAGCGGCCAGACACAAGCAGAAGCAGAAGCAGAAGCAGCAGAAGCAGCAGCAGCACCACCTTTTGTTTTTTGGCTGCAGCAGCAGCAAGGCCCACAGGGCTGGCTAGCTGGCTAGCCAGCAAGCAGGTAGCAATGAAAGTAGGAATCTTTCTTTTTAACCCTGTAAGGGGGTGGTGCACTGTACCCGAAGATACTGCCATATCGGGTCAATGCATAGGGCGACGGAAGCAAGCTTCGAAATCGGCCCCCGTTCTCAAAAATCCATTTAATATATGGTCCCCAGATAGGGGACGTATCAGATATTAAACTGATAAGAACAGATTTTTTTACTTTTAGATATAATATTCTTAGACTAAAAGACCTTACGCAGTCCAGATTATACTTAGTCTGCTAAAAGCATATTCCACAGATGTAGATTCCAAAGACTTTTAGCCACTTTGTGACCTAATCTTTTTTTATCCAATAAATAGAAAACATACATCTCACTAAGAGCTAGGCGAACACAATCTTTAGAGGTAATAGTGTCTCTTTTAAAAAGAAGAATATTCCTCGTCTTCCATAGTGCAATTTTAATACAATTTATACTAATCCACAAAACCCGAGACTTTTCCACAGATAAAACATTATAAAATCCATATAAAATAACTTCATGATTTAAAAAATTAAGATCAGAAATGAATTTTAGTAAGGGTCCTATCAAATGCCATATCTCTTGGGCGTAAAAACAGTTCCAAAAAAGGTGTAAAACTGTTTCCTCACTAGGACACCCCATTCTCGGGCACTTTGCACTACGACACAATCCTCTTCTGTGTTGGAATTCTCTGGTAGGCAAACATTGATGTGCTATCTGCCAGGCCAGATCTTTTAAGTCATTAGATAAGAATCCCATATTCACCATCCTCCAAACTCTTAGAGATTTCTCAGTGGAATAATTAGATATTAAGCAAATCTGTTCTATCTTCCTGATTTCAGGAACTAATTTTCGTGCATTACTACAAATTTCTTGACTAAAATTAGCAATGCCATAAATACGAATAATCTTTTCTAAAACCACATAGTGCGCTGGGGGAATAAATAAGATTGGGGACGTTAAAGGTAAGGTTATCCACTTTCTTTTTCTAAAAATGTGACCTGCAGCATATTTTAAAAAATAAGACCAATAACAGTTTCTTTGCAAGCCATTAAAACACATAGAAAAAAAGTGAATATATAAAAACCTTTTTAAATCAGGCACATCCTTACCCCCCAATTTCTTTGTCTTCATCATTACATCTCTCCTGAGTTTATCCATTTTAGACCCCCATAAAAAATGAAAGCAAATCTTGTTTAAAAACTTTAAGGTGCGTTCACTCGGTGGGAAAACCAAGCTTAAATATAGCATGATAGGTAGCAACAAAGCTTTCATTATCAGTACTTTTCCTTCTATTGTTAATTTCCTCATTTTCCAAAAACTTATTTTCTTTTGCACTTTCTCTTTGACGATGGACCAGCTTTCCTCTCCATTATTTTCATTGTCAAAGATGACACCCAAGATTTTGATTTTATCATATTGCACATTCACCTCCGTATTGCCCCAATTCCCTATTGCAAAGCAATCACATTTATTTTTATTTAATTTGAAGCCAGAGCCCTCACAAAAAAATTCTGTCTGTCTGATAGCACGTTTCAGGGATGGTTCATCTGGACATAGAATATTAACATCATCCATGTATGCTATCGTCTTTACGCTCTGTCCTCCACTTCCAGGGATTGGCACTCCTCTAATGAGCTTATCTTTTCTCAAAACATTCAACAGAGGTTCTATTGCACATATGAAAAGAATGGGTGATAGGGGGCACCCCTGTTTCACCCCAGACTGTAAACATACCTCTTGGGATAAAAAACCGTTAATTAAAATACGACTAAAACAGTTTTTATATAAAAGTGCAATTTTTCCAACAATAAAATCAGGAAAATTCATTTTCTTTAAAACCAACCATAAAAAATCATGAGAAACACGGTCATAAGCCTTTTGAAAATCCAAGGATAAAATTGCCAATTTCTGATCACATTGTTTCTGATACCATAAAACATCTTTTACAAGGTTTAGATGATCACTTATTTTCCTTCCAGGTACTCCGCATACTTGGTCACTGTGTATAACCTTAGAAATTACCTGCTTGAGCCTATTTGCTAAAATTTTTGCTAAAACCTTATAGTCTGTATTTAGCAGGGTAATAGGCCTCCAATTTTCTAATTTAGAGATGTCTCCTTTTTTAAAAATCAGAGTAACAACACCATCTCTCCAGGACGCAGGTAAAATCTCAGATTTAAAAGCACAGTTAAAAATACCTAAAAGATCATCTTTTAAAATGGACCAAAAACACAGATAAAATTCAACTGGCAACCCATCCGAACCAGGTGTTTTACCATTTAAAAAACTCTTAAAAGTGCTTAAAAGTTCAGGTAAAAAGATTTCATCACAAAGGCTCTCTTGGTCAGTTTTGTCAAGTTTTGAATCCAAGGTATCTAAAACATCATTAGTAAAGGAAATATCAATATCTTTTTTATTAAAAAGCTCCTGATAAAATACTTGTGCTTCTCGCAACATCTCTTCATTAGTTATCTTCCCTTCTATTACAGATATCATTTCTTTCTTTCCCACCACCTTCTTAAAAAAGAATCTCGAACACTTTTCATCATTCTCCAGACATTGCACCTTGCTGTTAAAAATCATTTCTTTTCCTTTTTGACTAATGGCATTTTTTATTTCATTCTTTGTCTGAGCAATAACATCATCCATCTCAAGCCCGGCTTGCTTTAGTTTATAATATGTTTGGATTTTAGTGTTTAACATTTTAAACCATAACTTTTTCTCCTTAGCCTTTTGGATGCCCACACGGATAAAAAACAGTTTAGTCCACTTTTTAACATCCTCCCACCAATCCAAAATATTTTTATATTGGGATTGACGCAATCTCCATTTGTTATAAGCAGCAATAAAATCATTTTTTGTTTTCATGTCCTCTAATAAAGTAGTGTTGAGCTTCCAAACGCCTCTGCCTTTCTCTAGGCCAGGTAAAGTGACATGTGCATGTAATAACTTATGATCAGAGAAAATATTCGATAAAAGAGAAACCTCAACTAGATTAAAACTTTCCGATAAAAAAATAAAATCAATCCTGGATTTGCAGACATTATTTTCCCATGTGTAACCAGGGTCGTCTGGGTATTTTCTCCTCCAGACATCGGTAAAGTTAAAATCCTCAGTCATACTCTTAATCTGTTTCTCTGTTTTATCCACTCTGACATGCACACTTCCACTCTCACGATGATCACCACTCATACAACAATTAAAATCTCCAGCCATTAAAATAGGTGTTGAACCTGGGATAAAAGCCTGAATATCATTAATCAAGTCGGCTCTCTCATTTTTTTCAGGAGAAGCATAGATGTTAAAAAGCTTAATCTCTGAGCCATTGTACTTAATATTAACTAATAGCGCTCTACCAGGTATAATTTCTAAGAAGGACAAAACTTGTACATCTGAACCTCTAAACAAGATCCCAACACCTGAAGATCTGTTCAGATTGTCACCCGACCAGACCGATGGTCCCAAAGTCCAGCTACGACAAAGGTCCTCATAATTTGGACTATGTTCAATTCCACATTCTTGTAAAAAGAACAGAGAACAGTCCAAGGTCTCTAAAAAACTAAACAAAGCAGCCCTTCTCGTAGGGCTCTTTAGACCTCTCACATTAAGAGAGGAGCACTTTAAGGAAGCTATTCGCTACTGGAGTTTGAGTCCGATATGAAACCCACAGGTGACTCCGGGCTTTCGAACTCTTTGATATTTTTTGGATCGGACGCTGATCTTATAGAAGGCCTCCATGCATGTTGACTGTCCTCACATTCGTCTGAGCTTTTTTTGACAGGCCGTTTAATGCCAAGTTGTGGCTCATCTCCAAGTTCCTTCTTCCGCTTGATCTCCTTCACGCCAACCTCCATGGCTTCACTGCTCACTAGTGACCCTCCACCACCAGAACCCTCCACAGAAGGTCTCCCCTCTGTCTCAGGCACAGCAGAAAGGTCCATAAGCTCCGCCACGACATGAGAAGTTACAGCCGGCTTTTCTGAAGGCGCCTCAGACCGCTGGGGTGCTTTCGCAGGTGGTACTTCAGCTTGCACTACACCCACTCTCCCCGCTACACGGTCAGCCCACGATCTAGCTACACTGGAACGGAGACTGCAATCTTTAAAGGCATGGCCTTCTTCACCACAAATGTTGCAGACGATTTTAGCACAGTCCTTAGAAACATGGCCTTCTTGATTGCACCGACCACAGCGAACTGTAGTGTCCGTGCAAACTTCCATAGTATGTCCGAATTTCTTACATTTCCTACAAAAAGTAGGCATCTCGGGATAAAACAAATAGCCCTTATCCCGACCGATAGAAAAGTTGGAGGGTGGATGACACAACCCTCCAATGCCAGTAGCATCCTCCTTCATTTTCACAAAAAACTTATGTTTCCCCGTCCATAGGTCTTCTGAATTCATCACCTTATGGGAATACTTAACAGAACTGCAGTATTTCCCCAAAAAGAGCTCAATATGGGACACAGTCACAAAGGGATTGTGCATACACACAACTAGAGGAATATCGCCTCCAGTATACAACACTGTGACCGTGATCCCATCAAGCTCAGCAAGGTCTTGATTGCTTTTCAGCTTCTCAAAAAGATTCTGGCATGCATAAGCAGAGTCCAGAGTTAGGATGAAGCTGCCCTTCCGAGGATCTCTGAGACAGACGATGTTCTCTTTCTTCACCCCAAGAAGCTTGTAGAGAGTTTCTTTCACAAAATAAGAAAGTTGGACGAGTTCTTGCTTGTCTTCATCAACATCAAAGCGAAAGGAAAAACGAATCCGCGTTTCACCGGATGTAAGGTAACGGATGCGAACACCCATCTTGTCGATCGCCTTTTCGGTTCCTCGTAGCAGCCCCCCTTGGAAAAGGTAGGACAAACTCCCAGGATCCTCCTGACCAGACACTTGATCTAGCCAAAAGGCCGAGAAGCGATAACCGTGAAAGGGGCGGGCCCAACAAGGTGCCCTTCATGGGCACTATCACTGCTTGCTGTCAGGGAGGCTGCCAGACAATTTTCCATGCACACTCTGGGCTGGGGGGCAGTCAACCACCAGTACACACAGCAGAACCTAAACCCATACCATTATTGCTAAGCAGCAAGACAGGGGCCCATTGCACTCCCACGGGGCCTTTTTAAATGCAATCCATAACCCGGATTTGCCAGGAACCCTTCTTACTCCTCCTACTTGCATGTGACACTGGGCTTAGGATCTGCATAGGAAACACACACACAAGCACACACCTACCTTTGTTGCCTGCAGATGCCTCCTTGGCTGTCCCCAAACGGTATCAAACCAACACCCACGGGAAGCTGTAAGCATAGAGGACATGCCTGCACCCCATTGGACTTACCTGTGTGGGTTAAACCCGGGTTATTTGACAACCTATGGCGGTGATGGTTCTGCTCAGGCAGAGCAGTGCTGATGCTCCTCATAAAGCTGTCGCTGCTGTGAAGGTTCTAGGTGACATCACAAATCCCTATGGTTACATACACAACAAAGCTGGGTTGTTGTTGTTTACACTCTGCAAGGCCTGTGGAAGTGAGTGACATCATAGCACTGTAGTTCTGAGGGTTCTAGATGGATGCAACAATCTCCTGTTGCTTCTATGAAGGCCATAATAGACGACATCACCAAACAGCTCCATAGTCACATACACAGCAAAGGAGAGATGTTGTTTACACCTAGTGATGTCAGTGGTATTGAGTGACATCACAGCACAGTGCTAAGGCTCCTGGGCCTGGACACAGCAGCGGCTGCAATATCTCAACGGAGAATACGTTTATATATATGTGTGTGTGTGCGCGTATGTATATATATATATATATATATATATATATATATATATATATATATATATATATATTTCTCCGCCGAAATCACTTTTAAACCCATTTCCACCTTTTTTTCCCTTCTCTTCCTCTTACTTTTTTTTCACGTTTTTTTACGTTTTTCTCCTTTTCGCCTCTTTTCTGGGCGTATTATTCTTCTTTTTCTTCTTTTTTTTCGTCTAATGCATACCCCATCAGTGCAGCAATGCTTATTCAATACCGCCAGCAGATGGAGACACTGGGGGATAATTTTCTAAGGATTTATACTGATTTTTCCTGTCTGAATTTGTCGCACAGAAAGTTGCAGGCCAAATATGTGTGACATTTCTGCGACTTTAGCTTCTAGAGCATTTTTACAACATTATACATAGGTGCTGAATACATAAAAAGCAACTGTTCAGCGACAGACAAGTCGCATCGGCTGAAAGTAGGCCAGAATGTCAGTCCATGTTGGAGCAGGTTTAGATACAGTCTAAAGTATAGATCTCAAAGTCTGTGCACAGAATTTAGCAAGGGCCTCGCACCTTCTGATGCATCAGGTAGGTGCACAATAGCATAGCCTAACCCTCTGTACTTTGGTCTATATTGATGCGGGACATAGACATCCAGCTGATGACCAGTCCATTAGTGCAATGGATGGCTGGAAGCATTTGTCTTTGCCTTTGCAATACCACAGAAGCAATGCATGGTCAATGTACAGCAATGACACACCTGTGTGAACAGCCAGGAGACCCCCCCCCCCCCATGTTATGTTACATAGTTACATAGTTAGTACGGTCGAAAAAAGACATATGTCCATCAAGTTCAACCAGGGAATTAAGGGGTAGGGGTGTGGCGCGATATTGGGGAAGGGATGAGATTTTATATTTCTTCATAAGCATTAATCTTATTTTGTCAATTAGGAACATTCAGCACCCACCCGCTATCAAGGCAGCTGCCTATCATGTCATGCCCTACCTGCACAGGTGTGCTGGCTACTCAAATGATCCAATTAAGGAGGCCATTTAGTCAGCAGCAGCAGAAGTCCTGTGCCTGGACGCTCCAACAGCGGCCAGACACAAGCAGAAGCAGAAGCAGCAGAAGCAGCAGCAGCAGCACCTTTTGTTTTTTGGCTGCAGCAGCAGCAAGGCCCACAGGGCTGGCTAGCTGGCTAGCCAGCAAGCAGGTAGCAATGAAAGTAGGAATCTTTCTTTTTAACCCTGTAAGGGGGTGGTGCACTGTACCCGAAGATACTGCCATATCGGGTCAATGCATAGGGCGACGGAAGCAAGCTTCGAAATCGGCCCCCGTTCTCAAAAATCCATTTAATATATGGTCCCCAGATAGGGGACGTATCAGATATTAAACTGATAAGAACAGATTTTTTTTTTTTTTTTTTTTTTTTTTTTTTTTCCTCAGTTACAGACTATTGTTTGGACGATCATCAGGTCACCTACCAAGACTCGTCACTTAAAACAATATCTGAAAAAACATCATACGGAAAAAACTAACTAAGGGAACCGAGTGCCAAGAAAAAGTGACCAAACAACAAAACAAAAAAACATGTCAAAAACAATCACAGAAATTGGTCAAAAACTTACAGCTTTCTCCTTTACGTACTTCTTATAAATTTTTCCATCGTGTATGCATCCAGATTTTCTCCGCTTCTTCTTCACCAATTCTCTTTTTGTCCAGTAGAAAGATAGTAAAAATCCTTCCTAAAAACAATCTTTTCAATTCCCTCGGAGAAATAACAACATTTTTAAAAACAAGCAAATTGCGTGAGTCCCATAAAACCTCTTTAAAAACAGAAAAAAGAATCCAATTAGTACGTGTATCTTCCTTTTTACTAAGATCTTGACCAATAAAAACTTTCTCAAAAGAAAAACTGTTATATCCAGTGAGTTGGATTAAAAACTTCTTTAAAAACATAAAAAATTCTTTTGCATAAAAACAGTCCCAATAAAGATGCACTAAGTCTTCTCTACCTCCACAACCCTCTCTTGGGCATCTGTCACTTATTCTCAAACCTCTTCCATTTAAAAAAGATCGGGTTGGGAGGCAGCCATGAAAGGACATCCAACTAACGTCTTTTTGTCTGTTTGATAGTCCAATAACTTTAAAAAACTTCCAAATCTTCACAGACTGAGCATTAGTGCAGAATGGTACTTCATATAATCTCTCATTTTTCCTTATTTCTTGTTCTATTTTCTTTTTATCAGGTTCACCTAAAGAGCTCAAACCAAATTGATCATTGAAAGACCTGAGGAGCACATAGAAGGTAGGTATCACATGTGCTATGGGTCTCCTCAAATCCCTCTCACACCAGCCCCATTTGGAAAACAACCATCCTGCAAGGTATTTACTCATGTCTGCCGCCCTATTATTGCACTGTATCAATTTAAAAATTAAAAGAAAATAGTGCACCTTTAAAAACAGATCAATGTTTGGAAAGTTATATCCGCCCAAATTCATACTCTTCATCACTTCTTCTCTTCTCATTTTCTCCATCTTAGACCCCCAGAAGAACACAAAAAGCTTCCTTGTGACTCTCCTAGTCCATAACTTCCCTGGAGGAAGCACCATAGCCGTATACAAGAGAAGCGGTAGGATTACAGACTTAATGATAAGAACTTTCCCTTTAAGTGACAAGTTCCTTAACCTCCAGAAGGATAGCTTCTTCTCAATTTTACTGTCCAAAGTCTCATAACTTTTCTTTCCTTTGAGGTCTTTATCAAATATCACTCCTAGCACTTCAATGTCTTCTTTTTCCTTAACACCATCCACTACTATATTCTCTTGGTTCCCAAAACTGCATAATTGGCACTTCCCCCAGTTCACATTCATCCCAGCCACACAACAAAAAATCCTCACATGCAAATTTACTCTGTTGAGATCTGCTTGGGATGTACAAGTAAAAACCACATCGTCCATATAACTTAAAACCTTTAACTTACTACCATCACTACCTGGAATAAAAACACCACTCACACATTTATCTTTCTGCACATTCTTCAACAGGCCCTCTATAACGCATATAAACAGAATTGGGGAGAGTGGGCATCCCTGTCTGACTCCAGACAAGACATTAAAAGCAGGCCCCACATGCCCATTTACTAAAATCTGACTTGTCACCCCATGATAAAAACTCATAATAACAGATAATAACTTTTCTGGAATACCTAAGTGTTTTAAAGCAATGAACATAAAATCATGTGCAACCTTATCATAAGCCTTTTCGAAATCTATGGACTCAACAAACAGTGCATTCTTGTTAAAGTTACTGTAATAAATAGAGTCTCTTAAAAGCAATAAATTATCTGTTATTTTTCTTTTCGGTACTGCACAAACTTGGTATTCTCCCACAAGGTGGTCCACTACATCACTCAGTCTATTAGCCACAATCTTAGCAATTATCTTGTAGTCACAATTTAATAAAGTTATAGGTCTCCAATTTTTAAGATCTCTGCCATCACCTTTTTTATGAATTAATGTTATGACCCCTTTCTTCATAGATTCAGCTAAAACACCTGAGTTAAAAACATATTGCACCACCCGTGTAAACTCTTTACTTAAAATATTCCAGAACGCGGAATAAAACTCAGCGGGGAGACCATCACAGCCTGGTGTCTTCCCTTTGGCCATCTTATCCAGGGCCTGCTTGATCTCCCCTTCACTAACATCATCAATCAAAAAATCTACTTTTTCAACAGGAACATTATTCTCCAAAATATTACAATAATCATTCATCTCCGTCTCACTGGCTCTGCTCTTATTACTAAAGAGTGTCTCATAAAATCTGCCAATCTCCTTCACCATCTCCTCTCCAAAAACTTCCCCCGTAGGGGTAAAAACTGATTTAAAAACACCTTTAGCATTAAAACATTTTTTAAAGAAATACCGTGTACACTGCTCATTTTCTTCTAGGTGTTGCACTTTAGACTTATATACAATATTCCTTCCCTTTTCCAACAACCTTTTTTTCATCTCCCCCTTCACCTTAACAATCTCATCCTCCACCTCCACACCAACACGTTTAAACTTATAGAGAGTCTCTAACCGGGATACAAGCCTTTCATCACTCCTCCTCTTCTCTTGTGCTCTCTTTATGCAAAACATCTTAAAGAAATTAGAAAACTCTCCTTTAGCCCATTCCCACCACACTAAGACATTACTAAAATCAGGTTGTTTAGAAACACAGGATAAAAACACATGATTAAAACCAGCCATTACTTCCTCATCTTCCAATAGACTTACATTTAATTTCCAGAGCCCCCTCCCAAAATGAAGGGACTCTGTGACACTTATCTCAGCCGACACCATTTTGTGGTCTGAGAAAGTTGACATCATTTGATTGCACCGGACCACCTTAATCCCATCAGAGACCAGGATGTAATCGATCCGGGATTTACAGCGGCCACTATCTGATATGTACGTATATCTTTCATCAGTGCTAACCATCAGTCCAACATCAGTAAAATGCAAGTCTTGAATAATTTGATTTAAAACATTGGAAGTAATATCAGTTCTAACCTCAGCAGAGCTCTCACGATCATTGACGGATCTAATGCAGTTAAAATCGCCAACAATAATAGTATCTTCACGACCAGGGATAAAAAACTTAAGGGACTCTAAAAAAGACAAACGTGCTTGTTTTTCTGCTGGAGCATACACATTAAAAATTCTCATCCTCTGGCCCAAAACCTCAAAAATTAAAACCATACAACGACCAGGTACTAAAGTTTGGCAATTTAAAACTTTAATGTCCCTGTTTCGCAATAAAATCCCAACACCTTCATTTTTGTTTTCTGCACATGTGGACCAGAAGGACTGCCCACACTTCCACTCATTTGCATAAGGTGCTGACTTTATTGCACACTCCTGTAAACATATCACATCACTTCTAACATTCTCAAGAATATCAAAAATTGCAGCTCTCCTAATTTCAGACTCAATACTTCTTACATTAATAGTTGTTACAACCAAAGTCATAATAACTAGGAAAAGAAAACCAAATGCTTTAAAATCCATCTTAACTTAGAAATTAACATTTTGGCCTTCAACTTTCCTATGTAAACTTGCAAAACAATCAGGCGACCCTATGTTAGAGTCCCTGTCTATTTCATTATCACTACCAAGAACAAGGGCTTCCTGATCCTCAGACCAGCTCCCTGTCTTACACCTTTTATTCACAACCTGCACATCCTCATCTTCCTCCTCCTCTTCTTCCTTACTGCGAGAAACTCTCTGACCAGGTGTTAGAGATCTCTGAGATGACCCAACAACTTCCATTCCCTCCTCCTCCCCCACAATTGGGTTTGGACATTCAATATCATCCATAGCCTCTTCACTAGAAAGAACATCACCATACACTGTCTCAATTTTCTCCACCACTTTCACTTTTTTTTCTTTTTTCTTTTTCACCAAGGTAAATTCACCTCCCACACCTGTCTCCTCACCAGTCACAGCAGTGGAAACACCCTCCTCCCCTGACCTCTCCTGAGTGCTAATGTGCTCCACTATCACAGAACTTTCCTCAGCCACCTGTGCCACATTAACACTCACACTCACACTCTCACCAACTCCAGGAACAAACCTCCCTCCCCCTTTTTCTCTTTGTTCTCCTCTATTCCCAGCTGCATCAGCATAACTTCTCTTCTTTTTATACCACATATCACAGCCTCTTGCCAAATGTTCCTCACTTCCACAGATATCACATGTCTTCTTCTCTGTACAAATACTTGCTTCATGACCAGTTTTCCCACAATTTCTGCAACATTCTCCTTTCTCAGGGCAATAATCCTGCACATGGCCATAGGCATGGCACTTTCTACAATATTGCAACTGGCCTTCATAAAAGCAGAAACCTCTCTCTCCTCCGATAGAAAACACCTGTGGTATGCTCTTCCTTCCATCTTGCATTCCTTCATCTTTTTTAAATTTTACAATAAACTTTCTCTTACAATTAAAGTACCCAAACTTGTTCTTAAGTCTTCCTATAAATTTCACTTCCTCGCAATACCGGAACAAAAAGTTTGTAACCATTTCATCAGAAACCTTAGGATTATACATGTGGACAATTACTACCTTTGTTGTATTCATAAATAACGGTTCCACTTTAATCTTCTTCATTATAGCAGGCTCACTTTTCCTCTTCATTTCTTCAAGATCCATATAGACTCTCTGGCAAATCTCAGAACCACAAAAAGTAATATCATAAATTCCTTGCCTAGGAAAATCCTGTATAGCCAATACATTCCATACCTGTAGGTAATCAAGCTTGCGAAGAATCTCCACAACGATTTGGTCAAGTCCGATCGTCCCCCGGTGCTCGCCAGGAACGTAGATCCGCACCGTGTCCTCAAGTCCACGCGCCTTCTCGCTCATTTTTGCAGGTAAAACCCACGATCGCAGCTCAGCAACAATCCAGGGCCCCCCGTAAAGAGGGCCCCGATCACCACTCCTTTCAACCCAAACCACGCACAGAAATCCACACGTGATCTTAGCCAAAAGGCCGAGAAGCGATAACCGTGAAAGGGGCGGGCCCAACAAGGTGCCCTTCATGGGCACTATCACTGCTTGCTGTCAGGGAGGCTGCCAGACAATTTTCCATGCACACTCTGGGCTGGGGGGCAGTCAACCACCAGTACACACAGCAGAACCTAAACCCATACCATTATTGCTAAGCAGCAAGACAGGGGCCCATTGCACTCCCACGGGGCCTTTTTAAATGCAATCCATAACCCGGATTTGCCAGGAACCCTTCTTACTCCTCCTACTTGCATGTGACACTGGGCTTAGGATCTGCATAGGAAACACACACACAAGCACACACCTACCTTTGTTGCCTGCAGATGCCTCCTTGGCTGTCCCCAAACGGTATCAAACCAACACCCACGGGAAGCTGTAAGCATAGAGGACATGCCTGCACCCCATTGGACTTACCTGTGTGGGTTAAACCCGGGTTATTTGACAACCTATGGCGGTGATGGTTCTGCTCAGGCAGAGCAGTGCTGATGCTCCTCATAAAGCTGTCGCTGCTGTGAAGGTTATAGGTGACATCACAAATCCCTATGGTTACATACACAACAAAGCTGGGTTGTTGTTGTTTACACTCTGCAAGGCCTGTGGAAGTGAGTGACATCATAGCACTGTAGTTCTGAGGGTTCTAGATGGATGCAACAATCTCCTGTTGCTTCTATGAAGGCCATAATAGACGACATCACCAAACAGCTCCATAGTCACATACACAGCAAAGGAGAGATGTTGTTTACACCTAGTGATGTCAGTGGTATTGAGTGACATCACAGCACAGTGCTAAGGCTCCTGGGCCTGGACACAGCAGCGGCTGCAATATCTCAACGGAGAATACGTTTATATATATGTGTGTGTGTGCGCGTATATATATATATATATATATATATATATATATATATATATATATTTCTCCGCCGAAATCACTTTTAAACCCATTTCCACCTTTTTTTCCCTTCTCTTCCTCTTACTTTTTTTTCACGTTTTTTTACGTTTTTCTCCTTTTCGCCTCTTTTCTGGGCGTATTATTCTTCTTTTTCTTCTTTTTTTTCGTCTAATGCATACCCCATCAGTGCAGCAATGCTTATTCAATACCGCCAGCAGATGGAGACACTGGGGGATAATATTCTAAGGATTTATACTGATTTTTCCTGTCTGAATTTGTCGCACAGAAAGTTGCAGGCCAAATATGTGTGACATTTCTGCGACTTTAGCTTCTAGAGCATTTTTACAACATTATACATAGGTGCTGAATACATAAAAAGCGACTGTTCAGCGACAGACAAGTCGCATCGGCTGAAAGTAGGCCAGAATGTCAGTCCATGTTGGAGCAGGTTTAGATACAGTCTAAAGTATAGATCTCAAAGTCTGTGCACAGAATTTAGCAAGGGCCTCGCACCTTCTGATGCATCAGGTAGGTGCACAATAGCATAGCCTAACCCTCTGTACTTTGGTCTATATTGATGCGGGACATAGACAGCCAGCTGATGACCAATCCATTAGTGCAATGGATGGCTGGAAGCATTTGTCTTTGCCTTTGCAATACCACAGAAGCAATGCATGGTCAATGTACAGCAATGACACACCTGTGTGAACAGCCAGGAGACCCCCCCCCCCCCCATGTTATGTTACATAGTTACATAGTTAGTACGGTCGAAAAAAGACATATGTCCATCAAGTTCAACCAGGGAATTAAGGGGTAGGGGTGTGGCGCGATATTGGGGAAGGGATGAGATTTTATATTTCTTCATAAGCATTAATCTTATTTTGTCAATTAGGAACATTCAGCACCCACCCGCTATCAAGGCAGCTGCCTATCATGTCATGCCCTACCTGCACAGGTGTGCTGGCTACTCAAATGATCCAATTAAGGAGGCCATTTAGTCAGCAGCAGCAGAAGTCCTGTGCCTGGACGCTCCAACAGCGGCCAGACACAAGCAGAAGCAGAAGCAGCAGAAGCAGCAGCAGCACCACCTTTTGTTTTTTGGCTGCAGCAGCAGCAAGGCCCACAGGGCTGGCTAGCTGGCTAGCCAGCAAGCAGGTAGCAATGAAAGTAGGAATCTTTCTTTTTAACCCTGTAAGGGGGTGGTGCACTGTACCCGAAGATACTGCCATATCGGGTCAATGCATAGGGCGACGGAAGCAAGCTTCGAAATCGGCCCCCGTTCTCAAAAATCCATTTAATATATGGTCCCCAGATAGGGGACGTATCAGATATTAAACTGATAAGAACAGATTTTTTTTTTTTTTTTTTTTTTTTTTTTTATCTAAAGCCGAGGAACGTGCTTTCGATTCACCCAAAGTGCAAGAAAAAGTGCAAACGTGTTACACTAAAAAAAAACGTGCACAAAGGATGCGGTCTATCGCAAGCCCTTCTCCGATAGGAGAGAGGCCCCCCAACAAACCTTACCCTTCGCCTCCGGACCAAAAGGTACCTGCGAGGTTCCAGGTTCGATGTCCCTTTTCGCCGAAGCTACTAGGGGACCACAAATGCTCCCGGCATCCCCCTTGGCGTTAGCCAAGGTATCTGCCCGCAGAGCCGATTACGGTAGGTACCCTGCCAAAGCAGGAGTACCCGGGGTGTTTGCAGGGAGGTGCGGAACCTAATGGCCACACACACCTCCCCTAGACCGCCAGGAGGGACACCCAGAAGGGCTACCGCATCCTGACAAATCCTGTGAACACACAACACGCAAAAAGTGACACAGTGAGACAAAAAAGAAATAAATAAGTGAATGTGTGCAGATATACTGCCCGGACATCCGGCCGGATCTATAAAAATTTCTCTGATCCTAGCCAGAAGGCCGGGAATCAAGAGGTGAGTGCCACAAGGTGAAGAGATTATGGTGCCCGTGCTTCAACTCAGTGAGTCTATTCTCCCAGTGAGTTTCGGCACCTCGGGGTCACCACTCCCCGAGGCACAAAAGTACCTCGGCTCTAGACCCTCTCAGCCTCATGGCGAGACCCGGAGGGAACAGGTCACATCGGGGCAGCCGTCGAGCTGATTCCTCAGAACCAGCCCCGGAAAGCCCTGGTACACCTGCATCCTCCATGCAGCACCCATCCCCACCAGCATGAAAACTGATAAGAACAGATACTACACTTGATCTTAGCCAAAAGGCCGAGAAGCGATAACCGTGAAAGGGGCGGGCCCAACAAGGTGCCCTTCATGGGCACTATCACTGCTTGCTGTCAGGGAGGCTGCCAGACAATTTTCCATGCACACTCTGGGCTGGGGGGCAGTCAACCACCAGTACACACAGCAGAACCTAAACCCATACCATTATTGCTAAGCAGCAAGACAGGGGCCCATTGCACTCCCACGGGGCCTTTTTAAATGCAATCCATAACCCGGATTTGCCAGGAACCCTTCTTACTCCTCCTACTTGCATGTGACACTGGGCTTAGGATCTGCATAGGAAACACACACACAAGCACACACCTACCTTTGTTGCCTGCAGATGCCTCCTTGGCTGTCCCCAAACGGTATCAAACCAACACCCACGGGAAGCTGTAAGCATAGAGGACATGCCTGCACCCCATTGGACTTACCTGTGTGGGTTAAACCCGGGTTATTTGACAACCTATGGCGGTGATGGTTCTGCTCAGGCAGAGCAGTGCTGATGCTCCTCATAAAGCTGTCGCTGCTGTGAAGTTTCTAGGTGACATCACAAATCCCTATGGTTACATACACAACAAAGCTGGGTTGTTGTTGTTTACACTCTGCAAGGCCTGTGGAAGTGAGTGACATCATAGCACTGTAGTTCTGAGGGTTCTAGATGGATGCAACAATCTCCTGTTGCTTCTATGAAGGCCATAATAGACGACATCACCAAACAGCTCCATAGTCACATACACAGCAAAGGAGAGATATTGTTTACACCTAGTGATGTCAGTGGTATTGAGTGACATCACAGCACAGTGCTAAGGCTCCTGGGCCTGGACACAGCAGCGGCTGCAATATCTCAACGGAGAATACGTTTATATATATGTGTGTGTGTGCGCGTATGTATATATATATATATATATATATATATATATATATATATATATATATATATTTCTCCGCCGAAATCACTTTTAAACCCATTTCCACCTTTTTTTCCCTTCTCTTCCTCTTACTTTTTTTTCACGTTTTTTTACGTTTTTCTCCTTTTCGCCTCTTTTCTGGGCGTATTATTCTTCTTTTTCTTCTTTTTTTTCTTCTAATGCATACCCCATCAGTGCAGCAATGCTTATTCAATACCGCCAGCAGATGGAGACACTGGGGGATAATTTTCTAAGGATTTATACTGATTTTTCCTGTCTGAATTTGTCGCACAGAAAGTTGCAGGCCAAATATGTGTGACATTTCTGCGACTTTAGCTTCTAGAGCATTTTTACAACATTATACATAGGTGCTGAATACATAAAAAGCGACTGTTCAGCGACAGACAAGTCGCATCGGCTGAAAGTAGGCCAGAATGTCAGTCCATGTTGGAGCAGGTTTAGATACAGTCTAAAGTATAGATCTCAAAGTCTGTGCACAGAATTTAGCAAGGGCCTCGCACCTTCTGATGCATCAGGTAGGTGCACAATAGCATAGCCTAACCCTCTGTACTTTGGTCTATATTGATGCGGGACATAGACAGCCAGCTGATGACCAATCCATTAGTGCAATGGATGGCTGGAAGCATTTGTCTTTGCCTTTGCAATACCACAGAAGCAATGCATGGTCAATGTACAGCAATGACACACCTGTGTGAACAGCCAGGAGACCCCCCCCCCCCATGTTATGTTACATAGTTACATAGTACGGTCGAAAAAAGACATATGTCCATCAAGTTCAACCAGGGAATTAAGGGGTAGGGGTGTGGCGCGATATTGGGGAAGGGATGAGATTTTATATTTCTTCATAAGCATTAATCTTATTTTGTCAATTAGGAACATTCAGCACCCACCCGCTATCAAGGCAGCTGCCTATCATGTCAGGCCCTACCTGCACAGGTGTGCTGGCTACTCAAATGATCCAATTAAGGAGGCCATTTAGTCAGCAGCAGCAGAAGTCCTGTGCCTGGACGCTCCAACAGCGGCCAGACACAAGCAGAAGCAGAAGCAGCAGAAGCAGCAGCAGCACCACCTTTTGTTTTTTGGCTGCAGCAGCAGCAAGGCCCACAGGGCTGGCTAGCTGGCTAGCCAGCAAGCAGGTAGCAATGAAAGTAGGAATCTTTCTTTTTAACCCTGTAAGGGGGTGGTGCACTGTACCCGAAGATACTGCCATATCGGGTCAATGCATAGGGCGACGGAAGCAAGCTTCGAAATCGGCCCCCGTTCTCAAAAATCCATTTAATATATGGTCCCCAGATAGGGGACGTATCAGATATTAAACTGATAAGAACAGATACTACACTTGATCTTAGCCAAAAGGCCGAGAAGCGATAACCGTGAAAGGGGCGGGCCCAACAAGGTGCCCTTCATGGGCACTATCACTGCTTGCTGTCAGGGAGGCTGCCAGACAATTTTCCATGCACACTCTGGGCTGGGGGGCAGTCAACCACCAGTACACACAGCAGAACCTAAACCCATACCATTATTGCTAAGCAGCAAGACAGGGGCCCATTGCACTCCCACGGGGCCTTTTTAAATGCAATCCATAACCCGGATTTGCCAGGAACCCTTCTTACTCCTCCTACTTGCATGTGACACTGGGCTTAGGATCTGCATAGGAAACACACACACAAGCACACACCTACCTTTGTTGCCTGCAGATGCCTCCTTGGCTGTCCCCAAACGGTATCAAACCAACACCCACGGGAAGCTGTAAGCATAGAGGACATGCCTGCACCCCATTGGACTTACCTGTGTGGGTTAAACCCGGGTTATTTGACAACCTATGGCGGTGATGGTTCTGCTCAGGCAGAGCAGTGCTGATGCTCCTCATAAAGCTGTCGCTGCTGTGAAGGTTCTAGGTGACATCACAAATCCCTATGGTTACATACACAACAAAGCTGGGTTGTTGTTTTTTACACTCTGCAAGGCCTGTGGAAGTGAGTGACATCATAGCACTGTAGTTCTGAGGGTTCTAGATGGATGCAACAATCTCCTGTTGCTTCTATGAAGGCCATAATAGACGACATCACCAAACAGCTCCATAGTCACATACACAGCAAAGGAGAGATGTTGTTTACACCTAGTGATGTCAGTGGTATTGAGTGACATCACAGCACAGTGCTAAGGCTCCTGGGCCTGGACACAGCAGCGGCTGCAATATCTCAACGGAGAATACGTTTATATATATGTGTGTGTGTGCGCGTATATATATATATATATATATATATATATATATATATATATATATATTTCTCCGCCGAAATCACTTTTAAACCCATTTCCACCTTTTTTTCCCTTCTCTTCCTCTTACTTTTTTTTCACGTTTTTTTACGTTTTTCTCCTTTTCGCCTCTTTTCTGGGCGTATTATTCTTCTTTTTCTTCTTTTTTTTCGTCTAATGCATACCCCATCAGTGCAGCAATGCTTATTCAATACCGCCAGCAGATGGAGACACTGGGGGATAATTTTCTAAGGATTTATACAGATTTTTCCTGTCTGAATTTGTCGCACAGAAAGTTGCAGGCCAAATATGTGTGACATTTCTGCGACTTTAGCTTCTAGAGCATTTTTACAACATTATACATAGGTGCTGAATACATAAAAAGCGACTGTTCAGCGACAGACAAGTCGCATCGGCTGAAAGTAGGCCAGAATGTCAGTCCATGTTGGAGCAGGTTTAGATACAGTCTAAAGTATAGATCTCAAAGTCTGTGCACAGAATTTAGCAAGGGCCTCGCACCTTCTGATGCATCAGGTAGGTGCACAATAGCATAGCCTAACCCTCTGTACTTTGGTCTATATTGATGCGGGACATAGACAGCCAGCTGATGACCAATCCATTAGTGCAATGGATGGCTGGAAGCATTTGTCTTTGCCTTTGCAATACCACAGAAGCAATGCATGGTCAATGTACAGCAATGACACACCTGTGTGAACAGCCAGGAGACCCCCCCCCCCCCCCCATGTTATGTTACATAGTTACATAGTTAGTACGGTCGAAAAAAGACATATGTCCATCAAGTTCAACCAGGGAATTAAGGGGTAGGGGTGTGGCGCGATATTGGGGAAGGGATGAGATTTTATATTTCTTCATAAGCATTAATCTTATTTTGTCAATTAGGAACATTCAGCACCCACCCGCTATCAAGGCAGCTGCCTATCATGTCATGCCCTACCTGCACAGGTGTGCTGGCTACTCAAATGATCCAATTAAGGAGGCCATTTAGTCAGCAGCAGCAGAAGTCCTGTGCCTGGACGCTCCAACAGCGGCCAGACACAAGCAGAAGCAGAAGCAGCAGAAGCAGCAGCAGCACCACCTTTTGTTTTTTGGCTGCAGCAGCAGCAAGGCCCACAGGGCTGGCTAGCTGGCTAGCCAGCAAGCAGGTAGCAATGAAAGTAGGAATCTTTCTTTTTAACCCTGTAAGGGGGTGGTGCACTGTACCCGAAGATACTGCCATATCGGGTCAATGCATAGGGCGACGGAAGCAAGCTTCGAAATCGGCCCCCGTTCTCAAAAATCCATTTAATATATGGTCCCCAGATAGGGGACGTATCAGATATTAAACTGATAAGAACAGATTTTCCTTTCTAAAGCCGAGGAACGTGCTTTCGATTCACCCAAAGTGCAAGAAAAAGTGCAAACGTGTTACACTAAAAAAACGTGCACAAAGGATGCGGTCTATCGCAAGCCCTTCTCCGATAGGAGAGAGGCCCCCCAACAAACCTTACCCTTCGCCTCCGGACCAAAAGGTACCTGCGAGGTTCCAGGTTCGATGTCCCTTTTCGCCGAAGCTACTAGGAGACCACAAATGCTCCCGGCATCCCCCTTGGCGTTAGCCAAGGTATCTGCCCGCAGAGCCGATTACGGTAGGTACCCTGCGAAGCAGGAGTACCCGGGGTGTTTGCAGGGAGGTGCGGAACCTAATGGCCACACACACCTCCCCTAGACCGCCAGGAGGGACACCCAGAAGGGCTACCGCATCCTGACAAATCCTGTGAACACACAACACGCAAAAAGTGACACAGTGAGACAAAAAATAAATAAATAAGTGAATGTGTGCAGATATACTGCCCGGACATCCGGCCGGATCTATAAAAATTTCTCTGATCCTAGCCAGAAGGCCGGGAATCAAGAGGTGAGTGCCACAAGGTGAAGAGATTATGGTGCCCGTGCTTCAACTCAGTGAGCCTATTCTCCCAGTGAGTTTCGGCACCTCGGGGTCACCACTCCCCGAGGCACAAAAGTACCTCGGCTCTAGACCCTCTCAGCCTCATGGCGAGACCCGGAGGGAACAGGTCACATCGGGGCAGCCGTCGAGCTGATTCCTCAGAACCAGCCCCGGAAAGCCCTGGTACACCTGCATCCTCCATGCAGCACCCATCCCCACCAGCATGAAAACTGATAAGAACAGATTTTTTTTTTTTTTTTTTACATTTTTATTGAAAAAACTCAAAAACTTAAATACATCACAAAAAATGTTTACAATACATCAAATACTGTTTTCCATAAATGTAAATTCCACATAGCTAATGCTTTTTTCTGCCCATCTCTCTTTTTATCAATTAAATAGTACAAGTAAACGTCACTGTATATCATCTTCAAACATTCTTTTTCACAAATAAAATCTCTTTTGAAGACAAGGATATTACGAACTTTCCATAATACATTTTTTGTACAGTTGATAAAAATCCACAAAATTCTCTCTTTTTCTTTCGTAACTCCATCACTTTTGCCATATAAAACAACTTCATGATTTAAAACTTTTAGACCTGTTAGGAATTTCAATAAAGAACCAATTAGTCTAAAAACCTTTTGTGCAAAATAACAATTCCAGAAAAGGTGCAAAACAGTTTCATCTATATTGCAATTATCCCGGGGACAGACACATACAGCATTTAGACCTCTTCTATATTGGAAAAATCTTACCGGAAGACACTCATGGATAATCATCCATGCTAAATCTTTGTGCTCATTAAAAAGATATGGCTCGTTTACCTTTTTCCATATTTGTACACACCTATTATAAGAAAAATTAGAGACCATACATATTTCTTCTTGCAAATTTAACTGTACTTCTATCTTGCGAGCATCCCTCAAGGTTAACAAGTCAAAGTCTTTAAGGTTATACATACGTATAATTTTTTCTAAGATGGCATAATGTTTAGGCGGAGTTAAAAGTACAGGAGAAGATAATGATAAAAACACCCATTCTCTTTTTCTAAAAATATGTCCCGCAGAGTACTTTAAAAAACAGGACCATACACTTTTCATAAAAAGTCCCCTAAAACACCAACTAAAAAACCTTAAGTATAAAAATTTTCTAATACAGGGAACCTGTTTTCCTCCATTTTTTTGTGACTTATACATAGTATCTCTTTTTAATTTTTCTGCTTTAGAACTCCATAGAAACTCAAAGAGAATCCTCTGAAGTTGCCTAGACATAAGTTCATTAGGAGGATAAATCATATTTAAATAGAGCATAATGGGTATTAGCATAGCCTTAATCACCAAAATTTTACCTTCTAAGGATAATTTCCTAAGGGACCAAAAGTCTACCTTTTTCTTTACCTTTTCTTTTACCATTAGCCAACTTTCCTCACCATTGTTATTTTTATCAAAGATGACTCCAAGGATTTTTATTTTTTCTGACTGTAATTTTAGGTTTGGTATTTGCACGTTTTCCCATTTACCTATATAAAAACAGTCACATTTAGATAAATTAAGTTTAAAAGCAGAAGCTTTACAAAAGAAATCAGTAACATCAACAACTCTTTGTAAAGAGAAGGCACTTTCACAAAAAACATTAATATCATCCATATAGCCACACACTTTAAGGGTGGCATTATTACCTCCAGGAACTGGCACTCCTTTTATTATTTTATCATTCCTTATTAAGTTTAACAGAGGTTCTATTGCACATATAAACAGTATAGGAGACAGAGGGCAGCCTTGCTTTACCCCTGATGATAAATTAATAAAATCTGTAAGGAAACCATTTATTAAAATCCTGCTAAAAGAACCTTTATATAAGAGAGCAATTTGCTTAATAAATATGTTAGGAAAACCCATGCGTTGTAAAACCATCCATAAAAAACAATGTGATACTCTATCGAACGCTTTATGAAAATCTAGAGATAGAATGGCTAGATTTTGATTCCGCTCTTGCTGATACCATATGACGTCCCTAATAGCATTTAAAGGTTCAGCTACACTCCTTCCTGGGACACCACATACCTGATCCACATGGATGACCTTGTACAAAAACGGCTTCATTCTGTTAACAAAAATTTTTGACATAATCTTATAATCAACATTAAGAAGCGTAATTGGTCTCCAATTTTCTAAGCTGTTCCTATCCCCCTTTTTGGGGATCAGAGACACTATACCACTCCTCCAAGATAAAGGTAGAACATCAGAATTAAAAGCCTCCTTAAAAATATTAAGCAAATCATCTTTAAAAATCTCCCAAAAGGTTTTATAAAACTCTACAGGAAGTCCATCAGAACCTGGTGTTTTACCTGTGGATAAACTTTTAGCAGCAATTTCTAATTCTTGGCATCTTACTTCTGTGCAAAGTGCATCTTGGTCCTCCTTACTTAAACCACAATCTAAAGTGCTTAGGAGAAAATTAGCAGCAGATATATCAATGGGCTTCTCATTAAATAGATCTTGATAAAAGGATTTAGCTTTGGATAACATTCCTACATTAGTAGTTTCATCCTCAATGTTAATCATTAACTTTTTTGTTTCCATTACCTTTTTAAAAAAGAATCTTGTACACTTTTCATCCTTCTCTTTACATTCAACTTTGGAGTTAAAAATTATTTCTTTCCCTTTGTTAGTTATAGCCTTCTGAATATCACTTTTAACACTTAAAATCAGATCGTCTACATATACACCCAGCTCTTTGAGTTGATAATAGGTTTGTAGTTTTGTGTTAAGATCTCTATACCATTTCAATTTCTCTTTTGTTTTTTTAACACCCATCTTAATAAAATACTCTTTAAATTTTACCTTGCAGAATTCCCACCATGCTAAAAGAGAATTAAAATTAGTCCTTGAGTTCTGCAATTTTTTAAAAAGATAGATAAAATTACATTTAATTTCTTCATCTTCAAGCAAAGAGACATTCAGACGCCAGACTCCTTTGGCTCTGCAAACCCCATCAAACTTACATGTAGCAGATAAAATCTTATGATCTGAAAAAAAGGTAGAAGTCAATTGCATATTCCCATAAAATGCAAATCCAGAAGCAAAAATATAATCAATCCTTGACATATAAAGGCTATTCCCCCAGGTATACCCAGGGTCATTAGGGAAAGAGGTTCTCCACAAATCTTTTAAATTAAAATCAACTATAAAATCCTTTAGTTGTTTTTCAGTCTTATCTTTCCTTTGTTCAGATCCTCCAGCCCGCTCCTCTCCTGCCATTATACAATTAAAATCACCAGCGATGATAAGCGGGGATGAACCCGGTAAATAAAACTGAATTTTCTCTAATAAATCAGATCTTTCATCCTTATCTGGAGAGGCATATACATTTAAAAGTCTCATATTCATGTCATTATAAATAATATGAACGAGCAGGGCTCTACCGGGTACAATGTCTGTGAAGGAGGTAACTTTATACTCACTGCTCTTGAACAGTATGCCAACACCAGTCACTTTCCTCTCATTATCCCCTGACCACACAGACGGGCCAAGAGTCCATTCAGATCTCAAAGATGAATAATTGATATCATAATCAATGGCACATTCCTGTAAAAATAAAATGTCTGTAGGCAAAGAAGACAAGAAAGAAAATAAAGCAGCCCTCCTCTCTGGGCTCTTCAAACTCCTCACATTGAAGGAGGAGATATTAACACTTGGTAGCTCCTGGGTCATTCATTATCCTCAGACAAAGAACCCCAATCTGTAGGTGGTGACACAAATTCCTCAATATTAACAGGGTCGGATGCTGTTATAACCTTTTGGCAGACAATCTCCACGTTCCCCTCGTCCGCACTAACTCGACCACTCCTTTTGATGTTAAGGCCCTTTTCCTCTTTCCGGTCTCTGCTTTTCCTCTTTCGCCGTTCTTCTACATCCATCTCCTCTGTATCCCTTCTGGGCGGTCCAGGACCCTCAACTTCCATGAGAGGAGAACCCCTCACTTCTGTCTCAGGTCCCACGACCTTCCCCGGGGACACAATGCTTTTGGAGACATGAGCCACAGCAGGTATCACAGGAATTCCGGTAGCAGAAGACTCAGGCATCACTTTCAGGGTGTGGGTCTTAGGCACAGGCACAGCATCCATGGAGCTCTTCCTCATCGAGGGACCAGCCGACGTAGCCACAATATTGGCCCAGGAGCGTTGAGGACAATCCTTAAAAGCGTGTCCTTTCTGCTTACACACATTACACAGAATCTCATTTTGACAGTCCAAAGTGGTGTGGCCTTTTTGGCCACATCTTTTGCAAATAACCACTTCCTCTTTGCAAGATTCTTGTGTATGACCATATTCATGGCATTTCCTGCAATAATACGGCATCCCAGGGTAGAATAAATAGCCACGTTTACGCCCAATTAAAAAATTTGCAGGTGGGCGACACAGACCTCCAATTCCTCTCACATCTTCTCTGAACTTAACAGCAAACTTATGCTTTCCAGTCCAAAAGTCCATTGCATTCATTATTTTATGAGAGTATTTGACTTCCGCACAATATTGGTTTAAAAATAAGACAATGTCTCTTATATCCACGTATGGATCGTGCATAGTAACCACCAGTGGAACATCGCCATTAGAATATAGAGCAATGAAAACAAGTCCTTTCATATCCTCCTCATTGGCAAGCTCCCGAACTTTCTCAAACATATGGTCACATGCAGATGCGGAAGTCAAGGTAAGAATGAAAAGTCCTTTACCTGGGTCTTTTAGGCAAAACACATCTTCTCTCTGAATGTGCAATAAATCCAGCATAATTCTCTTGACAAAAAATTCCAAAGTCATCTTCTCCTTTTTCTCCTCATCCACTTCAATACGGAAGGTGTTCTTAATCCGAGTTTCAGTATGCGCAGCAAACCTAAGGGTCGCCATGGGGGATCGCCTTCCCGTTCTTTGTAAGTCCTCCTCCTATAGCAGCATGAGGCTTAAGACGGCTAAAAAACCGCCGATGCCTCAAGGCCGAAGGTTCGACGAACTCAGAGCCCCTTGACAAGATACAAGATCTTAGCCAAAAGGCCGA